>NW_028297107.1:5608676-5703676 GCF_055798465.1 Pogonomyrmex barbatus
ACGCCCGATGCGATTCGCGTCGAGGGCATATAATACGTTCATCTCGATAAATAAAAAAAATTAGGAATAAAATTACGTGAGAAAATTTCTGGCTCTCCATCTAGAAGCGAGGTCGAAAGGTGTGTCCGTTTCTGCTTTAATGCGATTTAATATGTCCCCTCCCCCTCCTCCTCCCCTTCCCCCCCGTTGCACCGGTGCACAGTTAATTGCGATTTGTTCGCAGAATGCGCGATATCCGTCCGACTAATTTCTCCTTGCTGGTATTAAGCGCGGACCGTACCTCGTCCGACCCTTCGTTCGCGCGTTCTTTAATTTCGTCGTTTCTGTGCATTATTTAATTTCATTAACGTCCGTCTGTATTTCGTTCATTCGTTCGTTCGTTCGTTCATTCGTTCGTTCGTTCGTTCGTTCGTTCGTTCGTTCGTTCGTTCGTTCGTTCGTTCGTTCGTTCGTTCGTTCGTTCGTTCGTTCGTTCGTTCGTTCGTTCGTTCGTTCGTTCGTTCGTTCGTTCGTTCGTTCGTTCGTTCGTTCGTTCGTTCGTTCGTTCGTTCGTTCGTTCGTTCGTTCGTTCGTTCGTTCGCTCGCTCGCTCGCCCGTCCGTTCGTTCGCTTACTCGCTCATCGTTCCTGAAACTCTTCATTTCCGGCTTTTTCCTGACGACGGATTTTTCTCAACTATGCCGTCCATCCGACGCTGCTCGATCTTCGTGATGAACACTTCCGTTAGTAGAGCTGTCTTTGTTAAGAATAAATGTAGAGCAAACGTTCTTTGAGTTTTCTGTACAGGACATTTCAGAATAAATGGGTGAAATTTTAATGACAGATTTTTCAATGGGTTATTTGCAGTCTGGTACGTGCAAAAATTTATATTAAGAAGAGATCTCCGTTTATGTAACTTTAACGTTCTACCTTTGTAATTAAATACCAAATTAAAATTTTGCTAAAGTAAGGATCATTTGAAATTAATTGAAAAGCATGGCTATGATTTATCTTTTCATCTATCCGTTATCCATGTTGTACGTCAAGAAATTTTTTAATAATTTTATATTTAATAATTAATAATCTTTTGAGATGTATTATTTATAATTATTTAAATGTTATCGACTATTTATAATTATAAGTCATTTATGTTATCGCGAAAATTTTATCAGAAAGCTGAAGTTTCTCAAGCTGAAGTTCCTATTTTTAGATTTTAATAGGGGGAATGCAAATATGATAATGAATTCGTAATTATCTAAATTTTTGCAAAATTAAAATTGTACGTATTCATTTATATTTTATAAAAATATGTTTTTAAAAGATTCTTTCTTTTAACAAGTATATAATTACTTTGTTAAATATCATTTTGAAAGACAAATAAATAATTTAAGATACGTACTAATTATTTATAACGATTAATATCCAATGTTCATCCCTGGAATTTGTGTAACCATTTGTCGATCCATTATGCATACAAGAATGCACAAAGCTTACAGAATAGAGTCTATTGCTATCGACGCATTATTGACGGGTTTGGCCAATGTAACATAAAGTAACAGATTAATAATTAAAATGTACATAAATAGCTTGAAATTTATAGGAAATTTTCACGTAGTACATTTTAATTAATTTATTCAAAAACGAGCTAATGGTAATTAAATGCATTTATTCTTATAAAGCATCAGTATTTTGGAAACTCTTTATAGCACATTTATTTATATTTATTGTTTGTGATGGCTCGAATTTACATTATTTAAAATGAACAGCGTGAGATTTAATAAATATTTTGTCGTAAAATTTTATATAACTTATCTCAGGATTGTATATCAATTATGTATTGATTTAATTTTATTAAAAATAATGTATATAATATTAAATGATATAATATTAAAAAATTATTTATACATTACTTTTTATTGAGAAATGATTATTAATCATTAAATTGTGCAAAATAGAATTCAAACTATGCGTTTTTAAGTAGATTATATTTTAATTCTTTAATTGAATTGTACGTATAAGCACGACGTAATAAATATCTATTAAATTAAAATATAAATTATAAGATTTATTTATTAAAATAAATTTTTTGGATTAGCAGCAGCTTTTTAATAGAAATGCGGATTTAAAATTATTAGCGTTTTCATTTGTTTATTAAGGGTAAACCGAATGGATTGCAAATTGATAGAAAATCTGTCGTTATAACTTGAATTGTCTATATACTGAAAAATATCCTACGCATTCAGTTAAAATTAAATTAAATATAAATACCAGTTTTGCGATCGAATGCATGGATGAACGTAACTCGGGCATTTAAATCCAATGAATTTGATGTTGTTCCCCATTTGATTTTTGATCCTCAAAATTTCCTGGCTGTGCTGGAAAAATGGTCACATCCTCCTTTGCAGCGAGAATACCGTAATATGATATTTCAATGAATACTCGGTAAAATTAAAGCAAAACTTCGTTTTAAGCGGGATTGGCGAAATCGACGCTAATCCAAATTGTGTGCGTCGACGAAACTGAAAACTGAAACAACAACTCCGTAATCTAATCTTTTAGCCAAAAACCAATAGAGTTAAATCAAATTCCATTTTAAATCGAGTCTGTAGAATCGATTCTGTTAACCCGCGCGCTATATCGAACGTGAAACTAAGGACATAAAGCGAGGAATTTGAAAATATGTTGAATATTGAATGCTTTAGATGTGAGAAATGTTCTCTCAATTTGTCACTTGATTATTTTAATGTATTGAGCCGGAGAGAATTGTCAGATTATTTAAATTTAAGGTCATTTTGCGTTGTTAATTAGCATTTCTCTTATTACGCGAGACAAATTCGCGTAAAATTCCGCGGTTCGGCCCCCACTTTCGTTTACTCTTTGTAGAGCCAATTAGCCGTTCATCATTTTTTACGAAAACAGAAATGACAGATACAAATTAAAATTGCGTTTTTCATTTACAACATTTTCGCCGCAGCTACAGGGCCGCACCGAAAAACTGATGCAATAAGGGACAACAATGTGAATAAAACCGGAGTGCTTGATTTCGCCGTTAAAATAAATATCCTGTCGGACGAATTTGAGTTTGATTGTTTGCGATGTATTATTTTATTGAGACCCACTCTATACGGTGCGAGAACGAGCGGCGTGTGACATTCGCTGGCGCGCATTTTTTTTTTTTTGCCCGGGCGAACGTATTACATATACCATCGCTGGCAAATTTCCTCAATTTATGTTTCGGCCGTGCCGAACATTTTGAATATCGACATTTATTATATCGAGGCATCTGTTACGCGCGGTTACAGATGATCGTAACGCTCCGATAAAACGGGCGTAAACGATGCTAGCGGCGGCGACGGTGACGGTGGCGTGACGGGGAGGAGGGATGTCTCTACCCCGCGAAATGAGTTCACTGATTCCGGTTCGTCGACGACGTGACGGTCAATGACACGAACAGAAGAAGAATGGAAAGTTATTAGCGGGCATTCTTGAAGTGAAGAACGAGACGGGATATCGGAACGACGCGTCTAATCGCATTGACGAGTGGGGGTGTTCTCCCCGTAGAAATTCGTTTGCTTCAGGGAGCACGGAAGCGACGGCGCGGCCGGATCGCTACGACTAGAACGAGCTCGTAATGCACATCTTCTCCCGCCGCGAGAACACGTACAAACAATAGCGGGGCTTCGACCCCGACGCCACCCCCGCGCCGCCCCGCCCCGCCCCGCCCCCGCCCCCGCGCCGCGCCGCGCCGCGCCGGTCGAGTTGAAATTTATGAAAAACGATCGTCGATTAAGCCCAGTGGCTCGGAAAGAAAATCCTCATTGTCCGCATAGAGGGGGAAAAAGAGGAAGAGAGAGACGGGAGGAGAAGACGAAGACGAAGGAGAGGAGGAGAAAGAAGAAGAAGAATAAGGGAAGAAAGAACAAGCCTTGGACAAGCTTCGGGAAGATGGGTGCACTGAGTCGCGGTACGGGAGGGGGATGATGCGCTGATGTGGGGGATGATGGAAACGCGGGTGGTTAGTATTGTGCGCTTCCCATATTTACCGCACCCTCCTCACGTAGGCGAGGGTTGTGTGGGAAGCCTGCTCGATTTGTTGACGGCGAAGTTGACGATGAGGAGTGCCTAACAAAAGGTGCCCCCGAAATGTACGAGAGGCGCAATGGATAAGTTACATCCCCTCTCCCTATCTTCAATTCCCCCTTTGCTAATTATTCACAGCTCTTGGTCAAGAGAGTGGCTTTACGAGCCGAGTGCAAAATGCCGTGTGATTTCATATAGATCTTGAGATTTATTACCTTTTCATGCGGTTGGCACAAACATGTCTATGTACATCATGTTTTATCTTATCTCGTATAAAAGTCAGGACAAATGTGCTCTCGTTAAATTTATCTTTTTACATACTTGAAAATTATATGTGTACACACGACACATATCATCTTCACTGCATTCAAAGTTAATGTAGTCGCGCCGAATCGATTTATATAAAATAGTATAATTATATTAAGAAAAATAAATTGTATTTTTAGAGAAGGGCAAAGTACAGTTCAATTTAATCGATTGTAGATTTTTCATTTATATTATATCAGTTTTAAAGATTATTGACATTACTAAAATGAAGAAGGAACAACAAAAAAAAGTTTTTTGTGTAGATTTTGATAAGCTTTTAAGTAAAGTTTTTTTTTTTACATTTTTTTTTGTTGCATTTTCCACAGGCAAAAATATAAATTTAAAAAGATCAAAATCCGGAATATAAATTGAATAATAAATGTAGTTCCTTTGCATTGATTAAAAATGTATTTTTTAGATAAATTGATACAGGTGGAGAAAAAAATTTATTTTAATATAATATTTCATAAAATTAAAAATAGATATTTAATCACGTAAAGATAAATTATAACTTTTGTCGCAATACATCGAGATCTTGATATTATTTTTTAACTTCATGTTGAATTCGAGAAATTTCATATTTTATGTGATATGTGGAGCAGTAAACCATTAGATGCGAGCTATAAAACTATTAGATACGAGAGAAGAATTTTATATCCACAATACACAAATCGATTCTTTTCTTTTCCTTGATGTTTGTGTTTTTCATTTTATTTAATATGTTTATCGATTCGTTTACCAAACATCGCGAATAGTTCTATTCGGAAAATATTTGCAAAGTTTTGTGAAACTAACATCAACACGAGAAATGCGCAAAAAGTGAGAGATATAGAGCATAAATAAAAGTACTAATAATTATGTCAACGATAAAAGTATTATTTTTTTTATGTGCATTAATAAAGTAGATTTCATATTTATTTTTTATTCTCTACGTTGTATCTACAAGCGATTCGATACAATACGGATATCGTGCTGTTTGGCTGCCAGGATTTTGTTCTCTTTGGATGATCGCTCCTTTGAATGCCAAATTGGTTACTCGCTCTCTTTTCTTTGCCCGTCTCCGCCGTACCGAATACATATTTAATGCATCACACGTGTACACCTATCCTTATACCTGTCTCTACGTGGGGAGCATTGTACATTTTCGTCGTAAGCTTTCGTGAAATAGAAAGAGGGATAGTTGCCGCCGCGCGCGACACCTGCGATTTTCGGAAAACGTCACCGTCCCGTCTCTCCTAATTTGTTACAATTCACGCCGAGCCGCGAAATAACTGTGCATTACGGCATATCTTATCGTTTATTAATTGCCGCGTTGCAGCGGCATTAACGCTCATCGGGTATTCTATCATCGGATTGGAATTGGCAATTATTCAGCCGTACTTGACTCCGCCGTTGCAATTATTGGCGAAGCTTGATAATTATGAAACGTTTTTCTCGCCACAAATTCATCGAGCTATCCAATTAATCCTATTTCCGCAATAACAATTCGTCGCGTTTCTACATTGCTGTGGTATGTAAACTTCGATATCAAAATATTGATTGTTTCGTTGTGTTGCATATCGAAACGTATAGGGCCGATCGCCGGCGCGCGACGGGGGCGCACGCGCGACCGCTCCGACCATCCCCTCTCCCCCCTCCTCCCGTCGGAGTTTTTCGAATTAATTAGTCGGAAAAGCGGTCGACGAAAAAATCTCAATTTAATTGCAGATCCGCGAAATTCGCGGCCTACGCGCCCCCCCCCCCCCCCCCACACACACACACACACACACACACACGTACGTACACGTGGACAATTATGAGTAGTAAGGCGAAGTTATGTCCGTGCGCGCGTTACATACCACCAAGGTCTGTTTACCGGGGTAAATATGTACGTAAACCAGCGTGAGAGGAAAGGGAGGGGGACGGTTTATTATGGACGAGCCAAATATTGCGTTAGTTAAGTTCTTCCTCTCGTCAAATGTTGGGACTCATCCTGCCGGGGCTGACGTGTTTGCCACCTCGATTGTTTGCGCGATAATTCCTTACAACCGGTACGACCCGCCCGATTGGCCGATTCGCAATCCACGCGGGGGAGGATTATCCCGTTAATATTATTTTCATTCTCGGCCATTAGTGTCGCCAGCTGGTCCGTGCCCGCGCGCTCGCTACCATCGGTTATTATTACATTCCGTCATACACTTTCATGAGATAACGTATACGTCACACGTGGGGTGAAGGGGGGAGGGAAGGATATACGCGCGTGTATATCACGCGCGTACGTTGGGATAATGAAAGCAAATTTATTTAACGTGTCCGCGTAGAAAATTGGATCTTTACCTTCGCTCATTATTATTATTTTCGCGTCATCGCGTTATAGCTAATGGAACACCGAGTCCAAGGGCATAATTGAAGTAGGGAATTACTTCCGCTTCGTTTGACGACGGGGTAAAACAGTACGGGAATGAAAAAAGAATCGAGCGACACTCGGGACGGCGTGATGATATCATGCGAAAAGTCTTCCCTGTTGACCCTAAGGAGACCATCGAATGGAACTGGCGATGGGATGTTTGCGAGATAAATTAAATTAAAAATCCACTCCTGATCTTTCTTCCCTCCCTCCGCCCCCTTTTTTCTCCTTCTCCTTTCCGTGCCGCTCGGCGATCTTCGCGTGAGATTTTGCCGCTGTCATTCAATTTAGGAAACTACTCTGTTCTTGCCTTAGTTACATTCTCTATGCTCGTCTTTTTTCCTCCTTTCCTATGTTAAAGCGCGAGTACGCGCGCTTGTTCCTTTTTCGGTGCAAGAAGCGTAAAAAATACAGCCTGAAGAGAACAGAATTTAACTTATTACAACCATCTGCACGGGAAAAAATGCTCCCGAGTTCTTTGTTTCGCATGCGTTTCCACGCTGTATCGCGATCTCGTCTGAATTTCCATCTTACTATTTTTTTCATCCTCCTTCCACCGTCTCTCCCGTCTCTCTTCTAACGCGACGTCGCGTCGCGCGTGTCCTTTTTTTTTTTTCCAAATTCAAACTTGTAAGAAGATTATTACTTCGAAACTGCCGGATGTATGTCGCTGACGTACCTCCACATCGAACTGTCCCGCGTCTTATAGAGCGACGTGCGAAACTTCGCGTCGGTCTGTAACGCGTTTCGACGACGCAGCTAAGTTTGAAATCGAGCACAGTTGAGTCATGTCGGATAGTGTTAAGGGAGTTAAGATTGTATTTCGGAATACCAAATTCTTTTTTCGGAAACGGTCGGGATTCCGATCCGGGATTTTGTAATGACGCCCATACGTGAGAGACATGTCGCAGACGCGTGTTTTTCCTAAACACGCGTGAATTTTCACGCGTGTATCAGCCTCTCGCATTTGTATGGAAACACATTGCTCGAAAAGGGTTTCCTCCCTTTTCGGGAGGGAGAGCCAACCTTGTTCGATAGCCCTGTATCCTTCATCAGCCAACGGTATTCCGGCACTTCTCAAATTTCTGTTAGCTTTCTCCAGTTGCGTCCCTCGTTGTTCCATCGTCTCGTGTTCGGCCAATCTCGCAAGAAGATACTCGACAAGAAGTGGCTGGGTGTTTTAAGTAGCACGGCGAAGTGCCTCGTTCCCGGGGCATCCCCGCCGTCTTCCATCCGCCGGCGTCTTACACGGACAGGCGAAACTTTGGCGTCCCTCTCCAACTGGTAACACGTTTCGACGTAACAGCGCCTTGTTTCATCGGTAAAGGGTTAGTCTTCTCACGTCACGAACGTGCGGGGGATGAAGAAAGATGTAATCCGAAACTGAGCTCGGCGGAGCATTTCTCACGTGCGCATTGCATTCAATGAGTTTCTCCGCATTTTTGCTTTTTTTCTTCTCTCTCTCTCTCTCTCTCTCTCTCTCTCTCTCTCTCTCTCTCTCTCTCTCTCTCTCGCTTTCTCTCTCTCGCTTTCTCTCTCTCGCTTTCTCTCTCTCTCTCTCTTTTTTTTTTTTTTTTTTTTTGATAGCATATAACACGTGAGTGGCGTCGGATAACCAAGGCTAGAATAACCAATAACAATACTGCAAAAGGTCTCGCTTTCCGCAACTTTATTGTACTTTATTTAACTGTCCATTCTCCGGTCGATTCAAAAAGCCGCGGCGATCGCTGAAACACAATTGTTACAAAAACATTAAATGCAATACAGTGCAAAATGCGTTATTTGAATAACGGTCATTTTTGAAAAAAAAAATATCACATTTCGTGATTCTTATTTTCAAAACAGCGAACGCTCATTGGCGTGTACACAAGTGCATTTTTTTAAAATATTTTTCTTACATATTTTTCTCTTATACATATACGTGTTGACGTAAAAGGGAAAAAAATTAATTCTTTTCATATGGCGGTTTTCAGATCCGTGTTAAAACAGTGCAGCTTTTTGCGCAATGGAATCAAATATCTCGCGCATGGACATTTTTCATTTCGAGAATGGCTTAAAGAATTACGTCGTACAGTTATGCCATTTCCTCCCGCGGTATAGATTTCGCAGGGATATTTTATTGCGAATGTTATGGGTAGCGTACGCGCGTATGAGAACGGGCCCGCGCAAAGTTACTGTTGGCAAATTCACCCGACAAGTTATTCGCGACAAACGATGACGTGTGGGCGAACATAAATATTTCGATCCGATGCGGGAGAGGGATGGAACAAAGGTGGCGTGAAAATTTACATTCCCGCGCGTCCGCGTGACACGCGTTATTGCGCGAATTGCGCCCGAATGTATGACAAATAATAAATAATCTTTAATCTGATGGTTACATTACAAAAAGCTACGTGTGCGTGCATATTTTTTTATGAAATTGATGGGAACCTGATCGTCACTTTACACCGGGCGCAATTTCCCGAATTATGCATCTCAGCGCGCCCCGGCGAATATTTCCGTCGCCACCGGTTAAAAATTTAAAATTTCGCGAAATAATGACGATGTTATTTTTGCATGAGGCTTTCAGGATTCGATAATGCACAAACATTATACTTGGCTGATTACTATATCGCGCGCGTTTCAGAGGCTCACGCTCAAAATTCGCGTAATAATTTGCGGGCGTGAGTGCGCGTGCGCGCGTTTTCCGTTAAGTGACTATGATCAGTTGGCGGATTATTTATTATTTAATGCTTATTCAGCGGCAACTCATACAACATTTGGCCGCCGTTATTCGCGACAACAAATTCGCGCCATGCAAACGTAAATTCCGCGGCACTTTTGTTCCAACTCGGCCTCGTATTGCCCTGAAATTTATTTTACCTCCGCGCCCACGGCACCCCCGTTGTTATCCCATTCTTTGCGCATTTTGGCAACGAGCGAGACACGAGCGTCCTCCTCCTCCTCCTCCCCCTCCGCTCTCCCCTCCGGTTCTTTGTTTCCCCTCTCAATTTTCGTCGGCGATACCGCGCCGAAAATTTGCGTAACCGTAATGAGCTGTTCGATGACCGTCGATAAATATTTAACGCTTACTGGAAAACAATCTCATTTTCACGCTCCTATCCCTCAATGGCGCGCTCGTGCCGCCGGATTAAATACTATTTTCGCACGTCGACCGGAAATTCGAATGGTTTTAATGAGGTGTCACAATTATGGCGGCTACGTAAGCGTGAACGGCAAATTGCGTTATTCGATTTTCCCATCCTGCGATTTTGACGTCGCGCGGACAAAGTATACACATTTCCGAGTTATTATCCCCTACGGCTCGTATGTCCGCGCAAATAACATCCGGATTTTTGCCGGATTGGAAACGACGCTCGTCGCGACGCATTGATGACCGTAACGGTTATTTTATTTTTCCGCATTCTTGTTGCGAGGTTTACTCGCGTTGTATCGCAATTATGATGCTTTAAAAAATCTGCAATGTACACACTACGAGCATTATTTCCAGATCTCTTTGCGTGTAAAAATTCTTTTTTCTTTATCATCGAAGCTACACCTTTTATTTTCGACTGCCCTCGATGGGCAGGCAACTTAGCCATTTAAATATTATATCGCGCGTTCCCGCATCTCTGCCATTTCCGTTCACAAGTGGAGTGGTTCGTCAAAACGGAGAAGAGGGGGGGGGGGACTTGAAGGGTGCCTCTGCACCGTAAGTTTGCTCCTCGTCGTGACCGAGCGCTCGAAAAGACGGGGATATATCCCTGATCAATATTCATCAAGGATCGTAAACTCCAAAGCGCGAGTTTCCGGGCGCGTAATTAGAGGGTTCTCTGAATTTTCTTGTCGACGTCCACACCGTGTGGCGCAACTAGATCCTCCGTCACGCAAAGAGATAGATAGATAGATAGATAGAGAGAGAGAGAGAGAGAGAGAGAGAGACTCTCTGAGAGACGAGAAGAGAAACTGCTCTACTCTGAAGTCGTAGAAACCGCGGAAACTCGGCCGAGTGTTGCAGGCCCGGGCGTGAAATTAGCCGATGCATTATCGGGAGGATGCAAACTCTAATGAAAGCCACGCGATTTTTTTCTCTCCCTTTCTCTCTTCCTCCCTGTCCTTTATTTTTCTGACCTCGTTGCACTATTACCGTTATCTTATAATGGACACGATAATAACGCTGATAACGGTGATAATAACGACAGTAATTCTAATCGGTCTAATAATTCCACCGTTTATTATTATTATTATTATTAGCGGTATTATTATAGAACCTAGGCGCACGCCGCCGCGCCGTAATACGCTTTGCGTCCACCGGGTGTTCATTAATTAAAAAGCCAAGAACCGCCGCCGCCGCCGCGCCTCTGACGTGTATGTATGGTACGCTGCGCGCGTGTGATGCGAGTCGCAGAAAAAGGGGAAAAAAAACGGGGGGGCAGGAGGGAAAAGGGATAGCGGCTTCGCTCCCGTTGCTTCTCTTGCCCGCTTGTTTCAACGGTTTTATTAAAGCACCTGGGCCGGGCCGAATTAAAAAGTAAACTGCCTGCAACCACCCCTCGCACTACCACTGTGTCTCTGCGAGCGAGAGTCTGCGCGCGGATTCTGAAGCTACCAACTTTTCTTCGTGCCCCACTTCTGGGTCGAACCTTGACCCCCGCACGCCGTTTGTCCCAGACGCGCAACGTGAACATTTCAAAATGTGTGCTTGCCCAGTTTATTTTTTTATTACGCTTTTCATCGCGAATGAGGCCGAAATTATGTATTTAAGGTACACCAGCACCCTCCGTTCTACAGACATACTTAGTATGCATTAAATTGACGGATTACAATCCTTTCATTTTTTGGGAAATGTTACATCACGTTGTATACGGTAATGATCTTTTTTAAATTGAGGGCCATTTTCAAAAATAGGTAAATCTTGCAGACTAGGGAGAATGTCTATTTCGGTAACGCATATATATAAAATTCATATTTTATTTTTATTTATTTTTCTAAATATTATATGAAAATAATTTTATTGAGCAATTCTCAAGCAACTGTGTCTTAAAACAATTTATAATTTTATAAAAATAATTATTAGAATGATTAATTTTGAATTCTATTTCATTAATAAGAGATGAATAAATTAAGATTTATAATAATCGAAAAACGATCCATACATTTTTCTCGATTTTCTTGGAATATTTTTCGAGCTTTGAAACAATTGCTCGAGAGATTGTTCAATAAGGCTACTTTAATACAAAATTTAGAAAAATGAATAAACACAAAATTGTATGGATTACTCGTAAAATAATCAAGGCTAGCGAATTGCATAAAATTATTATTTTGGAGTAGTTTGCAAATAAAATAGAAAATATGATTTTATATTTTCGGTTATGAGCCGCAAAAAATTCACAAGCGGACCGCATGTGGCTCGCGAACGTTACCGATATACAGGATCGATATATATAAACTCCAATTTCTTTCGATAGCTGCAAGAGAGTATTAAATTGTAACGTTTAATCGGCTTGAACGGGACAACGAAATTGTGTATTCGTGACCGCAATTTCCATCACACGATTCCACCATTACCGTCCACGCCGCAGGAAAATCGCTAAGAAATCTGGTAACCCCGATCTGGGGTCCGGCCGGTCGCGGCACGGGGCGATTAGCCGTGGCTTTTTAAATTAAACAACGCGAGATCGATGGGACGTCCGGCGATATTTGACCTCGCGGACCGCGCCGGGACGGTACATCCCGCCGGATTTCGCAATAATTACGAATTTGTCGTGCAAATTAGTGTGTTTGGCCTAGCCGATAATTTAGCTTACCGTCGGACGCTGTTGTGCCCGTTGCCGTTTCTCCCTCTGCGTATGCCGCCGGACGCTGCAGGGGACGGGGAGGGCGGTAAGCACGAGGGGAACAGGACGAGAGCGGCTCGGGGGTAACTTGTATCGCGCTGCGAAAGCAAGCCAGTGTCCGCTCCAATTAACTTTTCACCACTAATTTATGCGGCGGCGCCTCTCGGCGCGCCACGCGAGAACACGCGCACACGTACGCGCCGTTTTCCAGCCTCCCCGTCGTCGTTACTGTCCCCCTCCCGGTCCCCCTCCGCTCCCTCTACCCCTCTACCCCTCCCGCGTGCTTTACAAATTTCCCAACCGCGCGCTAACTTCTCGCATCCCCGGCTCTCGAAAGGGACCGGAGACTTATTTTCAGAATACACTTCACGTTCGCTCGCACGGCACGCTTTCTAAAGAAGTATCGCGCGCGCCCGCAAGCGATTCAACTTTGCGATTTAACTTTTATGTTGGTTTAACTTCCTTACTCTCCTCCCGCTCGACCCTCCTCGTTTCTTCCCTGATCGAGTACGTGTTGATCAATCACGCAATCTCCGACGTGTCGCGGCGAGATTTCCCGGGCGCGGATGCGCCGGTTTTTTTACGAGACTTTTTACGTTACGAGAAATCGCCAATAAAATATAACGTAAATGTCGCCATAATATATGCGAGATATTCGAGATTGCAGAAATGAATAACGTTTAGAACGGAAGAAATGTCCAAATGGATCGATGTCTGAGAAATATCGGATCGAATCGATATTTCATTAACGTAATGCCACTCCACGTTACGTTCTCCGCGTCGTCCAAGAGCCAATCGTGCGGGCCAATCGAAAATTCGCGAATAATCGGTTACCCCTTTGAAGTTTCGTACGACTGTACTTGCCGTAATAAGACCGCGAGCTATTCATCGATCCGGTAACAGTTTTCGCACAGTCGATCATAACTCTACTTAGCCGCTTGTTCTCGGCACGTACTTGTTTTGCACGTGTACGATTGCAGGTTGCACGTTCGCCGGCGGGATCCCACGGGGCGGTTTAACCTGCCGTCGAGTAATTTACTGCGGGAACGTTCAAATCGATTTTCATGATCTCTTTTGCACGATGCTCGGAGCGTATCATTAATTTCTATCCTCGATCGAAGCGCAGAGAAGGCAAGGACGGAGAGATGGGGGAAGGGGGGGAGGGGCGGAAAGGGGAGAAAAGAGTGGAGAGAGAGAGAGAGAGAGAGAATGAAAGAGGGGACCGGGGGAGAGGGAAGGGAGAGAAAAAAATGGCCCGTCGATATTGACGCGAATATAAACGGGGCGGCATAAAGCTGACAAACTCGAATGTATCCTCTCATGTATTATTAAAATCGCTAATATATAGCTTAGGTTGTACCTGCATGTATTATTAAAATCGTTGAAATATAGCCGTGCGAGAGACGCGCCCATTTGTACGCGCGGGGAAAAAAAATCTGTCGTCGCGTATAAATGCGTGCGCTCGCCGGCGCGGCTACGCCGAATTAAATCCCACGCTCGACGGCACCCTCGCGGACAACTTTTAATAGAAAAGTAATCCGCTGTTTATCGAAAATATAATTATCGGATGGGAACGGGAAATAAATGGGCGACGGACGAGCGCGAAGATGAAGGGTAAAAAAAGTAGAGAGAGGGAGAGAGAGAGAGAGAGAGAGAAGAGGAAAGAGGGGGTGGGAAAGGGAAAAATACGACAAATCCGGGATAGCGGAGCGCGAGCGCGTGACAATACGCGACATTATCCAATATCCGTCAAATACACATTAACGGATTCCCGCCGGCCGTTGGGTTTTGAAAAAGTCCTTCGGAATATGCGAGAACGTTATTGCGGGGATTACGGAGAAATCCTTGATGAGATCGCTCGGCGAAAACGGTCTCGCGCATAATTCCGCGCGCGTGACGACGCCGAGAATCGCGTCGTCGCTTTCGCGCGTCATCGCGCCCGAAATTCATTACTCGATTATTCGCGGACAAATTCGGCGCGCATTGAATTCTTTACACGTGCGTTACGTAACGGCGGAGCGGAGCGTTACGCGACGCCACCGATCGGCGCTTTAATCGATCTCGCGTCGCTCGCGACGTTCATCAGGATCAACGGGCGAGCGGTTGTCCCCGGTAGCCCGTATGTCGGAATTGAAATCGGAATGGAGAACGAGAGATCGGCGACGAGAATCGGGAGAGGATGGGCGCGCGATGGGACAATCGTGGTATCGCGTGGCGAAGAGAGACAGAGATAGATTGGACAGAGGCGGGAAGGGGGCGGGAGGCGGGGGCGAGTGTATACGAGCGAGGGGAGGCGACGCGGGAAACGTTCGATACAACGACGTCGGCTCATTCACCGGTGGTCAGACATTTCGGTACTTGTTTCCCTATTAATATGCATGTTCTCGTCCCTTAGCCGTCCCGCTTCGCTCCTCATCCTTGTTCCTGTCCGCCCTCCCGCCGCGTCGCGTCGCGCTCCCCCCCCCCCCTCTCCCCGCTGTCCCTCGCCCTCCCTGTCCGACCGTGCCCCTCTCCGTGCCCCTCCGGTGTCGCCCTGTTCGTCACCAACCATGAAATCCGCGTAGCTCGATGCCGCGCCGCGCCGCGCCGGTGTTTCCTGTCCGACCAAATAAATCCACGACTACTATGTCCGCGCTACCGCTATGTAGCAAGCCCCGGGCGGGCTGTCCGCCCATACAAGACCCGTTACTACTGCAATACCGGGCGATTGATTGAAAGTTTTCCCGGCGCTTTTTGCGGCGCCGTGCATTATATGCGTGCGCACGCCAACTTCAAAAGGCCGCGACGCCCGTCCGTTTCCATCCCGAACGAATTATTACTTTTTTTTTTCCTTTTTGCTTTTTCTCCTCCCCCTTCCCCTTTCTCCCTCTTGTTTTTCTTCTATCCGCCTCTCTGACGGGTTTCCACTGCGGTTTCGTCGGCACGCGGCAATCTCGGTCGATGATCCGCGCGATTTTCGACGCTACCGATAGCCGTCACGAGATATTTCACGGAAGTCCCGGAGGGAGGAGCGAAAAGATTTGTCCCCCGGAAGAGTTTTCGGTTCAAGGGGCGAGCAATCGATACTTTGGCGTTGTAATAGTTCGAGAATAGGAGGCAACTATTCGTGCGCGTCGTTATTAACGCGTAATATATATATATATATATACTTCTCGCCGGCCTAAAGCGTTTTACTTTTCCTTTGGTGCTTAATGATCCGTTTCGGTAAACTCAACTCACCCTTCTCTTTGTTCTAATGAGAGAGAAACGAGGAAGCCAATGTTAAACGGAAACTGTTGACCCACTCCACCTGATAGATCACGCAAACGGTGTTCGATTTTGGCCCGCGATTGTATATAATTATATAAAATCATACTAATCTCTGGCCATCAAATGTTTAAATGTTTTTATTTCTCTAGTCGCGCCTATCCTGTGATAATAGCGAGCGAAAATTGACTCGATAGATCGTATATATCGTACGTAACCCCCACAATTCTCTCTTTTTCCCTCTTTCTCTCACGATTCTCCGCGGATATTCGCCGGTTTCACCGTGAAATTGTCTGTAGGCGTTTAGCGTCAAAGCGCGGCGCTCGCACAATTATTACTAGTCTTTTTTAATGGAGTTTTACGAGGCACATGCTCGATACGACTGATTCGGGGAGGAGTGAGGGGAGGGGAGGGAACGGGACCGGAGGCCCAATACGAATATTCCGATCACGAAACACGAGCTACGGCTGCATCAATAAACGTTGCAAATTTAGAGAGTACGATACATGTAACAAGTACGCGAGTTGAAAAGCGAAGCGCTGTCCGCTTATGTAAAGCTTGTTACTATCGGCATATCGAGCGATCGAAAATCAGTAACGTCCCTCCTTCCCGTTGTTGTGCACTATTTTTCCATGTCTGACACACCCGCGGTACGGACGCGGTATGAAATTTTCACACACGTCTCTGATATATACGCGATTCTCTCTCTCTCTCTCTTTCTCTCTCTCTCTTTTTTTTTTTGTTTTATGCGATAAACGGCGATTTCTGCGTCAGCTCGAAACAACGACATGATTTTAAAATCGTGGGAAAATTGCATCCCTGTTTGTTTTCTTGCATCTTCTACAGTTGAAATTGAATCGTTATCATATTTACGTCGGATATACAATGCAATGGATATTGCAGTTAGTTGTCATTAGGAAATAACAACAATGCATGAGCGAGCGAGAACAATGCTTCGATGCTTATCGTAGAGAGAAGAAACGCTAGTTGCCAGTAAGTGAAAACTTGAATAAATCTGTGCGCCGTACGCGGGATATGTCATTATTAAATTACTTTCACGTGCGCCGTGTGCGGCGAGGATGGGATGACAGGTAAACAGAAAACGGAAAAGGGGCTTTTACGCGATCGATAATTTTAATAACCGTAGGTGGGTCGAGGTGAACGCGCGGCAAATCATAACGGGGAAGGTTCCGTCCGAGTCAGATTAATGTTCGGGCACTCGTCAAAGTGAAGTTCATCGAAACAAGCGATTCGACGACCGCCAATTTCGTCCACGTTTCTAAGCCGGCGCAACGGCCCCGGCTCCGGTCGTTAATAGTCAAGTCAGAAATGGCCGGATCACGAAACGGCGGCGGCACGTCTAGAGTCAATTTCCGTTGTTGTAACTTCGATGGGAGTCGGCAACACGGGCGTGTAATGCCGACTACAAACTGTAAGGCGATCTGTCCGTTTGTATAATGGCATTTACTACTCCAACACTGGACGATTGAACAGTTGCCCACGTACTTTCCGGTACTGATAAGTACTTGTTATTTCGCGCTTTCCTGAACACCCCCAAGTTTCAAAATTCGCCATTATGCCTTGGCAATAAATCGGATGGGGCACAATTAAATCGTTGTTTGCGATCGAAGCGTCAGATTTTAGAACTTCAGAACGGCTTGTACTTCGAAAAGACATAAATTGTAAACGTTAGGTCCATCCCCTCTAATTGAAGGGATGAGTGGGATAAGAGCCTAATTAATAAAGTCTTGATTTTGAGAAAAATTGAAATAACTTGCTACACAACAAAATGCTTTTCCATTTCTTTTTTTTCCATTAGGCCATATCATTTTCACCACCATAAGGCACAATCAAAACACGTTTATATATAATCAGTACAAGTAACATCAATTTTTTTAATTGCACTAATCTGTGGAAAAAGGGCTCAAGTAGAATCGTGCCTTTATTCCAATCATTCCCTCAATTATTTGCGTTAAATTTTATTCTTGATCTTAATTAAAGTTACTTGTTGTTTTTTTTTGCGTGTTCGAGCTTACATTTTATCAAAATGGTAATCGTGGCTGCTGCTCTGTTGCGTGTGCGGTTCCTCTCGAATCTCCCCGTTGAATCGAGGGATTTCGCCGTAATTTTTCTTGATTTTCCATCGTGATCATACCGGGTGCGCGAATATTCCGATCACGAGCACGGTGTTTGAGTGACGCCGATGCTCGAAACAACTTCGGACTACAAAACAGGGATGTAACACTCGTGCCGTCGATACGTAGCGCGAGCTAACAGTCAGCAACATGAGTGTTTCGAACTGTCGTGCCATCGTTTTCTGCAGCACGTAGGGTGACAACGATCCGCTTTATCAGCGCGGCGCGTCGTACAAACTGTAAAAAAATTCAAGCCTATTCGCGCGCGCGCGCGGAATTAAAAGGAGGTCGAGGCCAAAAGGGAGAGAGAGAGAGAGAGAGAGAGAGAGAGAGAGAAGAAGGGGAGAAATGTCGCACGTTCGTGCGAGAGATCGAGAGACAGTTTGAGAGATTATCACGTCTTTGCAGGATTGGAGGATGTGCGTTCTCGCACGTACTCCATTCGTTCGAAACTTGGCGCAAACTCGAGCATCATCATCATCCGGGGACTACTTCTCGAATTTTCGAGATCTAGCGCGCGTTCCGACGCCGATTCTAGGCCACGCTATACGTTTCCCCTCCGATTCTCTCTCTCTCTCTCTCTCTCTCTCTCTTTCGGCTATCTCTGCCTCTCCGGCTCCTCCTCCTCTCGCGTTCTCCCTATTTCGTCTCCTTCCCTGCGACGAAAACTGTGTCTATAAGCGCCGTGTACGTGTGGACGTGTTCCTAATTCCCAAGTGCGACCGGGCGAGTATCGATCGAATGTGTTCGATATCCAGGATCACGTACCCGTAACTCTTCCTTAACCGTCCTCTCGATGTAAACCGCTCCTTATCGCGGCCGCTGTAACTTGCAGGCTCTCGCGAACTTGTGTTAACAGTCGCGTTGACGTTTCGTTCCAAAGATAACCCGCTTTCGGACGAACGACATAAAATATTTTTATCTAATCCACCATTTTTACCCTCTCGAGATACAATAATAAGTAATTATTACAATTAAAAAACGAACCTTGCGCTTTTTATCGAAGTTTTTTTTTTTTTTTCCATTTGAAATTGTTCTCTCTTAATATTTGAAGAATATGATTTTTTTTTTTCACTTTCGTCGTTCCTCATCTTATGTCGTTCATTAACGATTTTTTAAATGTATTTGAAGCGTTGTTCCTTCCGGCAAATAACAGAATAATTGAGGAGAACACAGACACCACGTACGAAAAACCTATCTGAAATCTCGTGCTTCAACCGCGAACGCGGTACTAGAACAATGGCACCGGCGGGCGATAGCCCGATAAATAGGAGCCTCGCGAGCGTAATCGCGCGCGAGTTAGCTCCGTCTTTGCCATTATCGCCGCCTGTTACCGGCGAGATAGCATTAGGCGACACGGCATCGCCGTCACCTCGATCTCACGGGGGGCGGGGGATGTCGACGGAGCATGCGGTAGTTGGCAGATACTCCCGGAGATAAACTCCTATCGATTATCAATCGGCGGGCGTCCGGGCGGACGGTCGTGTCGCGTCGCAGCCAAATCGATAATCGGCTTGATAAGGCCCCACCGGGATTCAATATTGGCCGCGGCGTATCCGGTAATGGGAGTCGAAGGAGAAACATAAATCGATCCGCGAGCTCGAGTCGAGCTCGCTTGGTCCCGCCGCCGTCGTCGCCGCCGTCATCGTCGTCGTCGTCGTCGCGTTAACGGTCCGTCGATTATCAATTGACCGACTGTCAGCGTGAAATCACGTTGCCCGTCGGCGATCGGGACGGCTCGATAAGGCCCACGCGAGCTAACGAGCCGCGTTATTGCTATCCCACGCGCGTAGCGCGGCGCGGCGCGGCGCGGCGCGGCGCGGCGCGGCGTGGCGTGGCGTGGCGTGGCATCGGGCCGCCGGACAATGGAAATCGAAAGAGAAATTCCCCGAGGACCGATCTCCGCAATAACGCCGCGCTGCTCTCACGACTCTGACGGCTCGACACAATAAAAACGCGACGACCGGACTGATGGTCCGACGTACGTATGTACGATTTTCCCGTGGCCTGGTATCCGGACAGCGGAAGGCCCCGAGGGAACGGCGTTTGCGGAGCGGTTTTCTCGTTTCCCACGCTCGGTCTCGGTTTGGAAATAATATCGAGCTGTCGCATCGGCGAGCCGTTTTCAACTTTGTAGTCCTTATAGCCTTAAGAAGCGACCGGCGAACAATGGAATAAATCAAAAAGCATCGAATTTGTCCTCGGGATTGACGGTTACTTCCGCGAGGAGTACGCTGCGACGTCCTTTAAGGTAACACAGGTCTTTGAATAAAAGCGCAAGCGTAAGCGTTGTAAGTGAGGGAAAAAATATAATCTCTTTGTGCAGACCTTCCTTTTACATTACCCATATTGAAAAATGTCATAGCACAATGGATTTGAAAGGAAACACTATATCGGTTATTGTTTCCGTTAGAAACAAACAATTTTGCGGTTTTATTCGTACTGTTATTATCGTCTGATAGATTCGAGCTAAGTAGAGGAGGAGTTGTCCATCGATTTCCGATAATTAAGCATCTTAGAATGTTTCTCTCGAGACACCAGTTCTTTCATTCGTCAAGCCGCATGAAGCTTCATTTTTCTTCCCCTTGGAACTTCGTTCCAAGTTTAGGCGTTGGACAAATTCAAATTTGCAATCATTAGCAATTAATCAGTTCGAAATAATGTCTTTTCACGTCGGGACGAAAGTTCGCGACAAAGGACGTTGATCTTGTAATACCAAACTCACTTTTGACGAAGATACACGTTACGCTGTATTGCTATTAACGTTAGACTTCCTCGACAGATGCAGAAACTTCGACATTTCCCTTTCGGCAACAGTCTCGTTCTTGTCGATGCTATTCCGTTGTTTAGTCCCGCATTCATCGTGAGGGCTAATCAGTGCCTTCTATCTGCTTTCAATCAAGAGACATTCCTTTCTTCCCCCCTCGCCTCGTTATTGTTCCGTTACTAAAGATAGATTCTAGACTAGACAGACGGAATGCCAAAGGGTTGGAAAGCGCCACAATAATATCTTTCGATATTACCCTATCCGCTCTGTCTGATGTTACCGCAATGGTAATTTTCATAGAAAATCTGCGGAATATCGGATCTTCGATTTACGTTCGATTATTTGTACGTTCCCACGTAGAGAGAAAGAGAAGAATATGTTCTTCTTTTAATCAATTGAAACAGATTAAAATACACGGAAAAAAATATTTGAATAATAAAAATTTTGTTACTGACATTAAAACTATTTATTGATATATGATCAATTAAATCATTGATTACCACCGATATTAATTTGTTCAATTTACTAAATACACACACAAAATATATTAAGCAAACTTAACAAAAATATTTTACAAAAAACACAACAAAAATACATACGCAATACATGTACAAACACACACACACACACACACACACACACACACACACACACACACACACACACACTATACAAAGAAATGTTCTATCACAATGAATTATTTTGTTTTGAAAAACAAATTTATTTTGTAATTGCAACTCAATTTTATGTTATTATTTAAAATGTGAGTAACCAAATAAAATTGTATTATTAAATCAAAAAGTTTATCAAATTTTATTTATTTAATCAAAAAAATAATTATATTTTGCTATTTTAACAATATTGTTTAATGAAAACCGGCTACTTTTAAAGATTTACTTTTTGTTTACCTGGTGGTCTGTAGCAATTTGACAATCAAATATTTCGATATCGATTAAAATCCTTTTTATCCCTCCCTTTTTCCACAGGAAATATACATTGCGAAAAAATATTACCTCAGTCAGGGATCATAATAATTTTATCAAAAAAGAAGAAAAAAAACGAAAATGGAAGTTGCCGCAAATACAAGGATTTGTCAATTAACGCGATCGATTTATACCGTCGCAATTTATTTTAGTCTCTAATTCAGATCCGATATGCAGGTATATTGAAATAAATGAAAAGAAGAAGTAACGAGAAATTCAAAGCGCGCGTGATAATGTGTCGTGGGCGGATTATTAACCTGTCGCGGGTCGATCGCGCTGCATAATTTCGAAACGGCAAAATCAGATAAAAGATCCATTGACACGGAATACACGCGAATACCGATATCGCGCGTTGCATCTGATGAATTTATGTTCGGCGGTAACTGGCAACAGTCCGGGATCGATCCGGGGCCGAAAGATCGCCGGCCGATATGTCATGTCGAATAGAATCGCGTATTACATTCGAATTTCGACTTGTTATGCCGGCATAGTGATTAAATATCGACGGTCAGCATCCGCGTTACGTATATTGCCTTACGGGTCAGCCGTATCAATGCGCGAATTAGCGCGAATTCATGGCTTGTGTTCGATAATTAGTTTTCACGTTTCGTCAGAGCGTAAATTAGCGTGATGACGGGCGATTTAAAAAAAGGAAAAAAAAAAAGAATCGTGCCGCATTAGAGACCTGCGCCGACGGATCTGGTAATGGCGTTACGTGCTAATAGATAATAGACGAGGCCGATCGTTAAAATTTGTACCCCCGGCGTATAATACGTCAAAATTACAAAATGCTAACACATCAAAGACACGAATAACGACACGGCGTATCGTCGTTTCCTGCTACGTTTTGCTAAATCGTTGCATGATTGCTGGCTGTTACGTACTTCTGTTAATTTATTGCGTTTCTCCGTGCACCTTTGAAATAAATGCAGTATGAAGTGACGCATGCAAACGAGTCGCTTTTGTCTGCCGTTTCGCGTCGATAGTAAACTTCGATTCTTCAACAGTGAAGACAAGTACATACAATAATGATGTATTTTACGTTTCTAGACGCGTTGAAAATCGCAATTTTAAACAGTTTTAGAAAATTTTAACGCCCTTGTTTATTTTGCGAATTTTTTGTTTGCTACGCGAATAGATGATTTTTGTTTATTAAAGCCCAGAGATGCGAAAGAAGGAAAATTACATACAACATAATTGCCTCGTGTCATTACTAAACATAACACTCATACGTACAATGTAAATCTTGTTGATAGAGGTTTTAAATTCTATAAAAAAATTTTTTTACTAAAAATACAAGTGCTATTTTCTACTATAATTTAATTATAGTAGAAATAATTATAGTATAATTTAATTATATAATTTTGAACAGTCAATCGAATATTTTCACATTATCGACGGAAATTACCAGTTATATACATATAAAATAGCAATTTCCCAAATAAATTACGAAATTCATTATAAATGATTTGAAGTACTCAAAAATAAGTAGTAAATATAGCAATTAATATTCAATTTATCGTACATTCGATTTATCTCGCGGAGCTACGATAATCGACAAAATTCAACTTTTTTGTTGCGCAAAAATAAGAAAGAATTTGTAAAAAAAAAATTGTAAATGCGTTTCCAGGTTAATTAAAAAGTTTATGATTAGAAAAGCAATATTAGATAATAGGGGTAGAATAGGGGGAATATATAAATAGGGGTAGAATTTTTTTTTTTTCGAGAGGAAAGTTCTTAAAATTCTATAGATAAAGAAAGGGTGTATTTTTCAAGGATTTTCGAGGAAGCGGGAGACAGCAAGAATCCGTTAATACGAGCAACCTGCGTGAAATGTATGTTTGGCTCGGTGTAATCGTATGCGCGTTCTTCGAGGAAATATCAAATACCGTGAGCTCGCTCGTGCGACGGTAAATGGCCACTATCAGTTATACACATCGCTTCCCACGTGTATGTATGTATGTATGTATGTACGCGGACAAAAGCTGCGGCGGTTTACCGACGTCGGGCTGGTCTTTTTTTTCCACCCCCGTGCAACGGCGTTTCTGATGCGGGATCGGGGTGCGCGCCCCGATCACGGGGCGCTGCACTTTTTTATTGCCCGAACGAGCAGCGGTCCGTTGCGCGCGCGACAACACCCGCTTAAGGTGGGTAAAGACACGTAGTCGGCTCTTTATGAGGCACCGTCGTAAAGCGGAAAAAGAAGAATAGCGTGGATAATTACCTCGGCAATAACCCGTTGTATGCAGACTGGCGCTCCCGCCCCTTCCGAAGGCTCAAGGAAATCGCATTCGATCATGAAAGGGATGATTACGCATGGCGGCGTCGCCATCTGAACGGAATTATATATTGCTGAAAAGAGAAAAGAAAAGAGTAGAGGAAAGAGAGAGAGGGAGAGAGAGAGAGAGAGAAAGAGGGAGCGAGGGATCGTTTTACAGGCCGCGTGGTCGTGGAATCGAGGCGCGAGAATTTTATCGACTCGTAAAACGGAATTACGCTTTACGGTTTAACTTAATTCTAATCGTATACGCACTTTGACGCCGGTAACGGGCAATTAAGCGCGTATCCCGATACGAATTTAGAATGAATGAACGTGAAAGCTTTCGTTCAGCGGGATCGTTCCACCGTTATACCGGTCACGATGCAAGATGCATTTTCCGCTGTACTTACGGAGTAAACAACCTATAAATACGATCTGGTGAAGAAAGTTTGAATAAGCGTTTGTAACTTCATGAAGACGCGTTTCCGTTTGAGAGACGCGAAACTCTATCACAATAGCCGGGGAGATAAGGTTTCGGTCGTCTGTGGATAAATTTGGCTCTTGGAGAAAAATGCTTTAACTTTTATCCTCGCAAGACAACCCAACGTATCTCGTAGAGCGGAATTGGGGATGGTATTTCTGGGGAAGCCTGTGTGATGAAAGGCAAAAAGGGATATTGTTCTAGGGGAAAAGGGCGAAGGGTGGGGGTGGGGTTTGCTTTCCTATTGCGTCAGGAAAGGTCCTTGCAATTTGATGGGAGCACGAATAATCGTGCGTGCAGCATAAACAAGGTAAATAAAGAGAGAATACGCTTGATACGCTAACAGATTAAATTTCTCTATCGCTTTTTCCCTCGATAGATTTCACTTCACGAAAATTTGAACGAGGTTTTGCCACAATGCACCGAAGGTGTATGCAGCTTTTGTAAAACATAAAAGCGCAACTGTGTATGTATGTGTGTGTGTGTGTGTGTGTGTGTGTGTGTGTGTGTGTGTGCATTAAACGATAAGGTTTTAAAATAGGTCATACTCTTTTAGGAAACAGTTTATTTAAAAGCACGAAATTCACTTATTTCGTACTTTAAAAGCACACTTTAAAAATAATTATTTTAGAAGTAAAAATTGATATCGGTAAACCGGCAACTGTAAATGATATCTTTCATATTTCGGAAAATTTATTACATTATTGAGTGACATCTATCAAAATTGGATCAAAATTGTAAATCAGATTTTACTTGGAGTGCGATCTATATAATTCATTTTGTATTTCTGCAGTTCTAATCAATTTAGAGGAAGCTTTATTAAATTGATCGAACAAGTTTTCTATTTGTATTTCATTTAACAAGTTTATATTTTGCGCTCTAACAGATTTTTGGTACAATCGGAAATAACGTTTTCCTTTAATGCTGGATCTAATCTTGTCCGTTATATTGGCTATCACGATGATCGATTGGACGGCCGGGAATACTGGAAATTTTTAGAAAGTATCACAACGCAATAGACGCGGTACGCGATATTAAGTTCTCGATGAGAGCGACTTTATAGGCGGGAACACATCGACCGGAAGAAAGGAAGGAAATAAGTAAGTATGGGGAAAGTTAAGAAACTCGAGAACTCAGCATCTTCCCGGTTAAGGCCTTGCGGGCCATGAGAAGAAACGGGCGAGGGAGAGTATAACGGGCGACACCACATAACTTCCACCGCATATTGGTCGACAGGTCGAGGAGAGTAACGGGAGGGTGGTTACGTGAGGGGGATGAGTGCGAGAGAGAGTACCGGAGATGCCATATCCAATATTATCGAACGAGTTCCAGAGTCTGACGTTCTGTATGGAGATTTCGATGAGGCGGGCCAGCCGTGGACGAAAAGGACGAGGTGAGGGAGAAGAAGGAGGGACGGGGGGACGACGGAGGAGGTAGGGGTGAGTTGCAATCTCGCAGTTTGACTTGAGAGTGCGCGCGTCATGTTTAAGCGGCAATTTTGGCATCCTGCAGACCTCCGGACCCACCCTCCGGTCGGCGGTACCACCCTTTTGGGATCCTTATGTTTCCCCTACCCCCCGGGGTTTGCCTCGCCTGCTACTGACAGATAGGACGAAACTTGCGTCTCCAGTGCCGCCGAAGCCGAGGCATTGGAATTACACCAATACATTGCGGGATTCTGGCGACGGCGGTGTCGCGCCATGCGGTTGCTTCGTGCGATCTATAAAATCGAGTTGTACGCGTTGTTGTTGAAACGATGGCTCTTGTACGTGTTGTAAACGCGCGGTAAATACACACACGGGATAAATAATAAGTTTGCTCACTTGTTCGCATCTGCAAGCGATTCGATACGGATCTCTCTCTCTTACTCTCTTTCTCTTTTTCTCTTTCTCTCTTACTTTCTTTGTCGGTGTAGCTTATTTTATCAATTTCGTATCGATTTCTTTTCCCGTATGGCATAAGTAAAGCTGCTGCAAACGTATGGTCATAAGTTATTGCAGACGTAGAAAAATATTAAGTATTCAATGTATGCTATTCTTATCGCGGAAAATATCAGTTTATAGTAGAGATGCAAACTTTCAAGTTCACTAACCACTGATTAAATAATCTGGGAACAAAGCATGAAATTACAGTTGGATAAGTTGATTTGAAATCACAGAAATTGAATTGATTTAAGGATTTTTTTATTTATTTATTTATTTATTTATTTTATTATATTTGCAACATTTCTATCGTTCTTATCTCTGTTATCGATGCGACACATTAGAAGAATTACAAAATAGTATCATATGCAAATAACTGTAATGTAATATTAATTACTTCATGAGAAAATTGGAAAACGCCACTTTGTTTCGACATTATATTCTACACCAGTATTACAACGGTCGATTGTCGGAGACACCGACGGGGCTATTACCCTAAACAATCTTTCCATCGATAACCGTTTAAGCCACTTAAACCTTAGCCGACTGGAACGAGCGGGGATTAAAAGTACGAGCGATTAAGGTTAATTTTCTTTAAGTACCCTGTTAACAGTGCGATAACACTGAGCGGCGAACGATAAAATTACCGGAGGTTCGGAAAAAGAGAAAGAGAGAGAGAGAAAGAAGAAAAAGCGCGCGCTCCCGCCATGGTCACTATGTACGAAGGTAGGGGAGTGATGAGAGAGGGGAAAAAAGGAAAAAAAAAGAAATAATGATGTCGCCGGGCACGTCTCACCAAATCGCCATGAAATATATTTCGCCGACTCAGCCCACGGTACGATCGTTTTGCCGAAGGAAAGAATCGGATCGTCGAATCGGGGCGCCGGGTTGGTAAAGAGTAGCCAGGCGACCGGGGATTGGAAGTTAAGCTCTCTCACGAGAATTCACTGGCGACTAACTTGGATTGGTCGAGTATATTCCGAGTGCCACGTGGGACGCGTGCGTGCCGATAAAGTCGACGAGGGATGAACCGCCCTGTAAATTGTTAATCGCGACCGGCTGAAAAGCAGGAGGGCACGAACCTCCCGTCCAGGATTACGCGACTTAAATCGTTAAGTCGGCGTGGGTCCTCGTCCTGGATAACGATCGTGGACTCGTCATCTCGATCGTCATCGTGAAAATAGATTGAGCGGCTGCCGTTTAATCGGATCATTAATTAGAAACTGACGTCGTATGTGCGTCAGACAGCGGTGGCAATAACAGCGGCGGGAAGATGGCGCGGTGCGGTTTTGCCACGGAGAAAATTACGGGGTATCGCCGTTGATTGATCGGCCAATTAATTAGACATTGACGGGCGGGGGCTTGTAGCGCAGCGTGCTCGCGAATTTGGAATGTAAGATATACTGCGGATGTTTAAGTCTGCTTGAGGGCTGCACAGTTGCACCCCTTACTAGAACGCCGCTCTTCCCTCCTTACTTCGTGCCCCCACCCCCCCGCCACCTCTCCTTCCTCTTTCTCTCCCTCCCCCCTCCCCCCTTTCTCTCTCTCTCTCTCTCTCTCTCTCTCTCATGTAAAGACGCGACTAACGAACCGTGACTACGGAATAAATGTAACCTACTTCGTGAAACGAGTATGGCGGTAACTGTAATTGAGGTATCGACAAGAAAATAAATCAAATCACACCGGCCCATTATTGATGGAGTCAATTATGTTCCGTAACTCGTCCCTCTCATTCCCCGTAGTCTAATTTTATCAGTGTGCCCTCCTTAACTCTCTCTAATCGTGATATTTTTCTACGCCGCGGAGCAACATTATCCAAATAAGGAGGAGAATCCGATCATATAAAATCGTCCAACTTCGTTAATTCGCCGTCCCGCTGAATTCTAGACCGTTAAAGATTAAAGCTAAAATGATTTCGACATCAGTTATTATCATAATTTCTAACCAAATGTATATCGGGGCAATGTTATTGCTCGCCGAGGAATGTAATGCTGCAACAATTATTCCTCGTCAATAGTTTAATTAATACGATAATTAATGAAGGGATGGAATTTTAATTTTGTTGATAATTAATTTCATCAAATCGAATATAATAGAATCAATTGTTCCCTGTCATTCTCGCTCTGGCACAACACGTGTACCCGATTGAGCATCAGAGCGAAGGAAAAATCAAAGGTAGAAAAATTTACTTTGATTCCGATGTCACGTCGAGTCTCGTCGTCGTGTTTTTCCCGTGGACACGGCATTCCCTCGCGGTTTACCGTTTTGTCCATTAGCGGGATAGAGCGGCGTGCATGAAAGAATTCGTGGCAAAAAGTGTGGCACCCACGGAAATAAATCTCGCGTGCTGCGCTTTCTTTCGCCGGAACTTCGTCAAAGTCGGCAACAGACATGTCGTTTCGCCGCGAATTCCTCTTCTCGGGGACGGGGAGTAGGTGTCCCCCGATGCGGGGCGGTCGAATCGATTTGCGACCCCTTGCGGTTTCCGTCATACATCATCGCGATTACTATTTCGAGACTCGGTGCTCGCCGAGGTCGGACAGCGAAGTTTTTTTTTTCCAAATAGCCCGTCGTGGTCCTATCACGCACGCGGGAAAGGGAGGGATAAATTCCCGAGAGAACTTTATTAATGACAGGGACCTGATTAACGATCAGGCGCTTCGCTTGTCTACTCTTAACTCACTCGCTCTCGTCTTATTGCAGTCGTAGCTCTTCCAAACGTAACTCGCGTTACGTTTCTCCCCCGTCCGTACGTACGTACGTACCGGGGGGGGGGGGGGGCGATTCGAAATGTATACCGCCTGCACCCCCATCGCCCGCGTTAAATCCTTTAGAACGCCACACTACTCGCGCTAATGAGAATGCCTTGAGAACGTCTCGAGCGGCGCTCTCATAAGCGCGGAGAGGCGCGAATAATTTACACGAGACGGTATAATTACATAATAATTACACTAACGATTAACGCATACGGAGAGTTATCGTAGCGTCGTCGTTATGATTTGTTGTCTTACTTCGCGCAGTGAATTCCACCGGGGCGCGCGCGCGCGCGAAAAGAACCTTCTCCTCCATCTCTCTCTCTCTCTCTCTCCGGTCGCAAAACCGGCTGTCGCGAAGATACTCGCGGGGACTCTCTTATTTTCGCTCGTCGTGCGCGCGCCCCGTCCTGGTTAGCGTTAAAACAAAGGGGACGCGAAATATTGTCTAAATGGCGAGAACTCACCGCAATGCATTTTGTTAATACACCACGCATTATCGCGCATTACGCCATCCGTGCCGTGTATATCTGCGCGAGTTTTAAACTATTAAAACGAATAGCGCGGTTCCCCCCTCCCCCACTCCTACCTCCCCTCCATTCCTCCCATCCTAAAAAAAAAACCGAGTTGTAAACATGTGTACATATTTTGTCGGGACGTAAATTCGGATACGCTTTAACTTGTTATTAGTCGTTCATCGGTTCATCATGCCATATATATATATATATACGCCTTTCCAACGGCTGGGGTTATCACAATCGAACCAACAGGTTACCGCTAGAATCTTGCGACTTCCACTATCTTGTTTGGAATTTAAATGAATGTGTCTTACCTCCGAGGGCCTCCACTAACCGAGCCCTCGGCATTTAACTTGCTAATATCATATTCATTGTATATTCATCGTCGGCACGTAACAGCCTGTGTCTTCAGGTGCTGACTTCAACGCTTGTTTCGTATGCTTATCTGTATCAGCATTATTTCCCTCCTGACATCAAGGTGAAGAAATTTATTTATTAATTAGAGATAAGTAAGATATCGGTTTTTTTTTTTTTTTTTCAAAGATAGTTCGAGAGCTTTCGTCTTTTTTTCTCATTTATTTTGGTTTTTCTCGGGGATGCTATATTACTTTCATTTCTTGAGACTCCTTTAACGTAATTTAATTTTCAATTTAAATATTAAATTTGCAATTAATATGATCTCATCCTTTTTGAAGATATTCCATACGTAGCCTCGTGATGAATGAATGCGGATGCCGGACGCTTCTGCGGGTTATTCTTCGTACAAAGTGTTCTCAACGGAGGCATACGCGACGTGATCGTCTGTCTTTTTTTCGAAACAAACTCAACTTGGGAAGTACGGTGATCTAACGCACATTCAATTTATCAAGCGTAATGAAAATATAAGGCGGTAGCCGCATTAATCGCAACAATCAATCATGTAAGCGAACTTACCAGACTTATCCACAAACTTGGTAACTTATCGTCCGGCCATTTATACTTTGGCGAACTTCGCATTGCCGACACTCTAGTAAACACTTTGGCATAATGTAAAAGCCGAGTAGTAACTCTCCACATATCTTATTCAATTTATTTTTATAAATTGCACCACGATAATTGATAATTTATTTAAATACGCTTCATTACTTTATCTAAAAAATAGTTTTGTGTGTGTGTGTGTGTGTGTGTGTGTGTGTGTGTGTGTGTGTGTGTGTGTGTGTGTGTGTGTGTGTGTGTGTGTGTGTTCTTAAGGAGAGAATTCATAACTTTTTGCGAGAGATGCAATATTTTTAACAGCTTCTTGCAAAAATAGAAACAAATTTAAATGCTTCTACCTTCAAATGTTAAGCAAATAACTTTAACTAATATTAAGCAAATTAACTTTTTCCACGTCTTCACGGTTCTTGCGCGCTTTCAAGACAAATTGCTGCCATACGAGGTAAGCCCTTTTTTACAACGTCTCACGTTACATTCGTCTCCGAATGATGACATTGTTCTTCGACTGAAGGCAAAGATCTCCAGAATTACCAGGGGTTTATCAAAGCGAGCGAGCATCCCTTTTCCCGAGCTTCCGCGGTCGTCTATCTCTCTCGTCTAGCCATCCACCCTTTCGTTGAATTTCGATGGCGCCGAGTCGATACACGCTCCCGAATGAAAGAGTAGAAAGCTAGGCAAGGGCAATCGTCCGAAATGGAGGAGGTAGAGCCCAATTTTCTTACGACGCTCCCCGGCACGGCGGTGACTACGTGAGAGTCGTGAGTAGAATTCTGTTTACTCTTCGCTCGAGCCACCATTTATTCCATCCACTCCACATTCCTCCCCTCTCCGCTGCCTCCGCCCGCTCTTTCCTCGCGCGCGCCGTCCTCTTTCGCCGGCAATTCACCTCGTCCTCCGGCATCGCATTGACTAAAAACAGCGATGCCAGCGACGAACAACTCGGCTCCGGCAACTCGGCTAGATAGCTTTAATTACCTCGGCCCGCAGATAAAGTAGCCGCGTAATTTCAATATAATTGTCCATACGTCTCTCTCTCTCTCTCTCTCTCTCTCTTTCTCTCTTCCTACATTACCTCTCGACCATCTTACGTTATCTCACACGGAGTAACGTTGACTTTATATATCAGTCCTGTAGCTTGTTCCACTCCAGCTCGTTGTATTCCAGCTTTGAAATTTTTGCGCGCGAAATTTTTCTTCGTTGCGAAGAGCGCGTCTTAATCTTTTTATACGAAGAGAGAGAGAGAGAGAGAGAGAGAGAGAGAGAGAGAGAGAGACCGACGATTTCGCAATTAGATTATATCGCGAGTATAGAAACTGTCTTTGTGTTCCTTCCCGGCATAATTTTGAACGTACGCTTCAGTTCGTAGCTAAAGACGGTTATTTGCAGAGATGGCTATCTCTTTAATTGATGAATAGTACCTACTTTGCCCTCTTTCCACCGAGGGCGGATTATGTTTCTGTCGCAAGGTAATTTTATTGTGCCGCTACTTTTCTACAAAATTGTGCGGCGCGCGATCACGACAGACTACTAAGTGCGGGATTAGGGAGGTAGATAAGACCAGTTGCACACAATACTAAGACTCAATTATGGAAGTACAGACTACGCGATTGCGTATAGAATTCCACTAACTAACGCTACTTTAGCTTCAGCTCTTTTTCTCTCTTCCTCTCTCATTTTTAATGCGTACGTAAGTGCTTTGTAAAAGTTATTTCGCTGGTTGTCTTTAAATTTTTTTCACTTCTTTTCACTTTCATCGACCAACGATGCTATTTATTAAAACAGACTTAAAGCAAAAGAACATTTAAAAGATTTTGTTTTAAGAACAATTTGAAACAATCAAACTGATATCTTTATCAATTTTACCGCCAGGATTATTTTATTACTCTGGCCGTCTTTAAATTTTTTTTAAATCACTAAAATCGACAACTTTAACGATACTATTTATTAAAACCGACTTGAAGATATTTAAAAAATTTTTTTTAAGAAGCAAGAGCAGTTCGAAATAAACTGATATCTTTATCAAATTTACCGCCATGGTTATTTTATTACCCTGGTCGTCTTTAAATTTTTTTTAAAATCACTATCGATAATTTTTATTATTTATTGAAATCTACTTGAAGCACAAGAATATTTTAAAAACTTTTTAAGAAGCAATTAGAAGAATCAAATTGATATCTTTATAAATATATAAATTTGCCGCTAAAATTATTTGATCTGATAATCATCGAAATCATTAAATATTCGTGAAAAAGCTATATTAGTTCTGTCAAATTAATATTCAAATGGCAATAACTACACAACATGCTTCACGCTTATTGGTCGTCGTTACGACCTCATTGATTTGGTATACGTCTCTTTGATTAAGAATGAGTCTCCGAGGACGGCAATAAAATAACAAGCGTAAAAGCGAGCTGTCGCCAGCCTGCATGGGAAAATGGAGCACGATAATAAATATCGCAGCCGTGACATCCGTAGAACAGATTAATCGCGCAGATAACTCTACTTTTAAAGAGGATGGACACGGCTTTGTGGTGATTTTATACCTCCAAGTTTCGTCCGTCTCTCTGTCCCTTTCTTTCTCTTTTATCATATGTCTGTTTCTATTATCGACGATATAGAGCCGTGATAAATTTAAACAAAGGTGATAACGATGGTAGGGGCGCGCTCATTAATTATTTATTTGCGCAAATCCATGTGGAAGAGCCGAACGTTTACAGAATCACTGTGATTGCAAATGTAATGAAATAAAATTTTGCGTTTTGATAAATTATGGGATGAAAAACCGGATTGCAACAAGCGCGCGCAGCACGAAAAGTTCATATTTTCGGAACGATTTCGCAATCGAGTAAATGTAACGCAAATAAATCCATAATAAAACGTATTGAGCGCATTCTCGTTTCTCTTTCTCTCTCTCTCTCTCTCTCTCTCTCTCTCTCTCTCTCTCTCTATCTCTCTCTATCTATCTCTTTTTCTCTCCTCGTGTGTGTTTCTTCGGAGTGGTTTAACGTTATGTCAAATTCCGGTTCGTCGTGTCTTAGCAATTTTTCTATATCCTCTGCCCCTTCCTTCCCCTTTTTTCCGCGACTCTGACGCGAAATTATCGTCGCCGGGCGGTGACGTCAGAAACATTTCAGAGGCTTCGGTTTGTCGCGCATACAGCGATGGGAATTATATTCGCGCGCGATACAGAGATCGGACGCAGATAAACCATTTCGCCGCGGACGAAATAGCGAGTGAGGACGGCCGAATTAAATTCCCCGCGGCTAGAGATGCCGGGCTATCATGTAGCTTTGTCCGCGAGTTGATAATGTTTCGAAACCGACGCCCACGAGATGTAGAACAAGCAAGCAGTATGCGCGATGAACGCACACTATGCGTGGGGCGGCACAAAAGAGGGAGAGAGAGAGAGAGAGAGAGAGAGAGAGAGAGAGAGAGAGAGAGAGAGAGAGAAAGAGAGAGAGAGATGGAGTCGGCGACTGAGGAAAGCTAAGAGGGTACGAATGGGAGAGAATGTGAGAGAGAGAGAGAGAGAGAGAGAGAGAGAGAGAGAGGGAGGGAGGGAGGGAGAAATAACCGACGGTCAATGACAGAGCTTCCTGCGGTTTTCTCTGCTCGTCCGCCTGTATTCACGGCTCAGTAAGCTGGCAATAAATCCACTCTCTCCAACCCCAACCCCTGCCCGCTCATCCATCCACTTGCTGCGCGTGTACGCACCCTCGAAACTCCGGCGTTTTGTTGAATCACCGGAATGAGATCGTAAATTGACATAAATTAAATTCGAAGTGGCCCTGCACGGAAGTGGCCAGCGGAGCAAAGCGCGTCGTGGATTTCTAATTAACACCCGTACTATTTAAAATCTATCGCGTAATAAGATGTTAAATGCGTGACATGATCCGTCTATACAGATTACTTAATTCGTAAGACTAAGGTGTTGCAGTATTATTTCGAATAATTACGATATTTTAGCATGATACTCCACAGTATTTTTTTACGGAAAGATGGTCGTTGTAATATTACAAAAAGTAGTGATTTATGTTTTTATTATCATTAAAAAATATTGCTACACACCATATTTGCCTTAATGTCTATAAACATCCAACGTGCGAATATTACTCTGCAAATAGAACTTTATTTCGTTTTATTTTGCTAATTTTCCATTCTGCTTCACAAATGTAACTCCCTTTGCAAATGAAAAATATGAAACACAATAAAATGTCGAGCGTTATTTGTGCGGAAAGATTATTCCTGTTTTTCCTAATTTTAATTAGCATGATTACGTTTGACGAGGCGTTCATATGTGAGAATGGTGGGGGGAAGGGGGAAGGAAAGGACAAGGGGGGGGAGATATATCGCTGCCGAATGTCGCTCGAGAGCAGTGGTAGCCAAACAAAATCGCCGATTCTGCACGGCCGATTAGTATCATATTCGTCGATTAATCCCCGTAATATCGAAGTCTAATATTTGTCTCGCAACGGGGTGATATCGATCGCCGCGTTCCCCTCGATACTCGTACGAGAAATTCGTTGGCTGTTGACACATCGCAGAGAAGGAGAAAGAGATATAGAACGAAAGAGAGAGTGAGAGTGAGAGAGAGAGAGAGAGATAGAGAGCGAGAGATACTAGTCGACCAAGCGAAGCGAGCGATCACGTTGCCCCATGGGTCCCTTCTGCGAAGTGCACGAGGTCACTTCCGGTGTGACGTCGACCCATTCGAAACTATTCGACGTTTAGTTCGCACGGCCGATCAAAGACTGTGCCGTTCGTTTCGGCAGTTCCCTACGGTGCTGCAACGGCATCTTCGTAGGAGCCCGAGCATCGTCGTCGTCTTCGTCGTCGACATCCAATCGTCGTCCAATCGCCGTAGTGCAAGTTGCATCACGATTTCGTCGTGCCGACAACAGGAAATCCCATTCGGAGGAATGCCGGTAGCTAAGATAGCGCCGGTAGTTAATCATCGGCTGTTGCCAATAGTTTCACTGTCCGTAGCACGTAGCTTCTACATCTCGTCGGTATCCCCGGTATAACTTGTCCAGATGTAGTTCCTTATCCAGCGTCAGCTGGATGTAGTCGAAGTTTATTACGCTCGGTAATGTCTAAGTTGTCCGCATATCGGTGATAACGGACTAGGCGGGGGGGAGGGGAGGGGGACGGGAGTTATAGAGTTCTCTCGGATGTACACTTCTCGGCGCGTTAACGATTGCCGCGCGCGGCTATATTCGGGAAACGTTGAATTTGTTAACCGAGCGACATTAAGGTACACGGATATCGTATTACCGTCCCGCTCGCTACAACGGCGACGTGTAGTAGTTGCCGAAGGAACAATATCTGCACGGCACGGATGCGGATTACGTGTGTATTTATTCATGGGAGGCATTTAGGTTCAATCCGCGTTGCGAATCAATCCTCCGCGGACACGTAGCACTAACTTACGTAATGTCATTGCATGTAGAACCAGCGCGGCGTAATTATTGATTATAGTTCTCCGGTAGACGGGAGGGAAGATCTGGGAGACACGCAATTCGATCCGAACGAAAAAAAGAAAAAAAACGTAATTTATGCATTTATGCGAGTCGTGTGTTCTATTGAAAAATGATACCTCTTAATTCTCGGAACTCGCGTTCTTTGTTTTTTCCCTCTCCATTCCAACGAATGGAACAGCGATGCTTAATTGCGATTAAGAGGCACGCTCAGTCCCGATCGGTCATCGTTCCGATCGATCGGCGTAACGACGAATACGGCATTAGCGAAGTCCGGGCCGATCGCGAGAAGGTAATTATCGGCCGCGGTTATCGCGGCCGTGTAATTTGCCGGCCGCGCTTTCTTTTTTTTTTCTTTTTTTTTTCTTTTTTTTTTCGCATTTAGCGGCGGACGTTTCCACGTTGCCGGAGAGACATCCGCTGCGGCGGCGTGCTCGTGCTCGAAATAACAGAGTTCGCGGGGAGAAATTGGTATAACTCGGCGCTTTGCGGGCCATTAATAAAGCGGCGAGGGCGGCCGCGCGGCGCATCCGCGCGTATCCACTGCCGTCGCCGCCGCTGGCTCGCGCGAATGTTCGCCGCCGCGGACATTACACGTCCGACGTGTACACGTGCACACGAATGGGCACTTACCGGGCGACTCGGCACGGTGACCGAGCACGCTCGCTCACGCGAGGAGCGCGGAGTGCCCTCGTGAGTGCGAGCCGGGCTCTCGGTTTCTCCGTCACGGCCTCGCGAGCGGAATCGATGCGGTGGTTGGGGCGGACTGAACCGACGACGACGACGACGACGACGACGATGACGACGAAAGAGGAACAATCATTACCCGCGTTTCGTACGAGCATTTCGGCCGCGGGTAATATTACAGATAGATATACAGATAAACGAAGTTTATTACGTAACACATACGGAGAGAAGACGTACTCGCGACGCAAATAACTAACGAGTGGAGAGGAGGTGGGTGAAGTATGCGTTAGAGTCTTCTTGTGAAAAGTAAGGTATTTTTGTAGACATATTCGGGTTATCCGATATCCGGATTACCGATTTATAATACAATCGTGCCGTATCCAACGGAGAGATTATAAATATTTAAAGATAACATGTTAATTTTGAACGTTATCTTTATTTTTCTACGTCGAAGAGAGATAAATCGTTAATTAGTAGAGTAGAATTGATTGTAATATAATCCGGTTATCACAGATTGCAAAATTTGATAAGACGGAAAGGAACGATAAGATACTTTTACCATTTTAAAATTAAGAGAGAAAATTTAAAAATTTCTTACGTAATTTTGTTTATCAGCGAGCTTGTTAAGACAATTAGGATAATAATTTCTCTTTTCCGGAAGCTATAGTTCCATATAAACCCGATTCAGGCAGATTGTTCGCGAAGGAAAGGATACTCGTCGATATAAAAAATTCTAACAATAATCGGTTATGATAAACATGAATATTAAGATATGCCAAAGCATATTGCATGCTCCAGCAATTTTCGTCGGAAATGCGCTTCGATCAGATTGAGCAGCGAGCGTCAGCGCGACGGGATCGTCGTTAAAGGATTAATTAAACGTAACAAAGAAATAAAACTGCGACATTATCCGTGGCGGGTTACACATAAGTGCATACAAGGAACGGTGGATCGCGGCCGCCATCGGCCGGTATCACTCGGGGTATCTCGCGTTTTCTCGCCAGGCGAGAACCGGAAGTTGGAGCGCACAGCTCTTTTCCGGTGGCATGGCCAAGCGTTTGCGCTCGAATGGCGGATTAATCGCGATACGCGTCAGGCAAGAGAACGCCCGACACGATGGGGCGGAAGAAAGAAAGATGGATGAAGAGGGCGAGCCGGAAAGACAGAGAGAGAGAGAGAGAGAGAGAGAGAGAGAGAGAATGAGACAGAGGATAGAGAGAGAGAGACTATCGCGCGCCACCCCTTGGATGCTTACAAAGGTAAATCGTGGCTTGTATTGGAATTTGTTAAGCGTGCTTTCACCGTCGAGAAGAGAGGTTCCCTTTTAGGAAAACAAAGAGAGAGATTGCCGCATCCGCGATGCAAAATTTGTTGCCAAGAAATCATTATACTGCCTCGACGAAATGTGAGATATGAGAGATATAAATTAGACATTGCTGAAAAAATTTATTGAGTCGTCATTTTTGTATTTTAAGAGTGTTTACTTTTTTATCTGTTCGCTCTCTTTGTTTCTACCATTATCTTTGACAAGATGACATTTTGTAATGATCATACAGAAGATAGAAATATTTCGCGACGTATCGATCGGTGGTAGTTATTATAAATGCAATATGATAGAAAGGATTTTACTCTCATCACCGAATATTTTATAAATCAGATATATCTGCGTATATACGAGTAGAGTAGTCATAAATATTTTCAAACTAAATCGCTCCTTCTAGTAGTAGTAGTATATCGTGTAGTGTAAAATTAGAAAATATAAAGTGTAGCTTAAATAACGAAATGAAAGTTTACGGACTAATGAACGATGAAATGTGAAAGATTGCATTTTAATTCATGACGTTTGACCTCGCCATTTTAACGTTCTATTACAGACTTCATGTATTTGTACGCATAGTTCAAATGCTAATCGAAGAATCTGTTTGAAAGTGTAACGAAGAAGAACGAGTGCAGAAGCAAAGCGACGAAAAATAAAGGGCCGTCCTTTGAGTTGTTTATAGAGGTAAGTCGTGGCTTTTACGGAATTTGCATAGCTTTTCTCAAGAAAACGGGCACGTGGAGGAAAGTAAGGAACAAAGAGAAGGCAATTTCGTTGTTGACAGTAGAAAAATTACCGTAAAAAGATTACGCGTACCGTGGATCATCAAAGCACATTAAAATACACTGCGAATTGTCAAACTTGCGAGTTATCTCTTTATGAAATAATGTTGAAATTGAATGTAGACGAGAATGGAGAAATACCTAAGTTACATATTTTTAATATCAAGGAATCCTGAAACAGCTGAAAACCGTAGAAATTAAATATACATTTTTCTTGAAGATAATAATAAAATAAGACATGTATAAGTATATGTTGTGTATGAATTTTTATTTTAAATTGTTATGCAATAGCTTCTTTTTTTTTTTTTTTTTTTTTTTTAATTACATCTTGTCATATATTTCTATCTTTTTAACTAGTGATAATATATAATTTTATTATTCAAAAATATAATTAAGTAACTATGAATGAAGTAGCAAGTAATAAAAATATTTCCTATGATAATTGATAACAAGAAAAACAAAATTTTGTAATTTAATAGATGTGCCAGATGTGTGTAATCATATTCGCGCTGCGGAAAGGATGACGTCATTAGAAGCGATGTTGGACGGATTGACCGATATGTAGGCGAAAGGAGGGAGGACGCGTCGGATGTGTTTACAAAGGTAAATCGCGGTGGTTTTCGTGAAATTCGAACCGGTGTCGGTCGCGCTGTGAAAACGAGAACTGACGCCCGAGGTGTAGAGTAGTTTCACGAACAACAAAGGACAAAGCTACCGCGGGAACGGATATCGTAATGAAGAATGGCGCGCAGTGAGATTCGCCGTTAATGATGAACGTTCACATTAACGGCGCCGTACGGTTAAGAGTATAATTGACGTCGTCGGGAGGAGGGACGGGAGGAACACAGATAAATTATGCGTTCGCGAAAGGTGGATGGTTCGCGCGCGAGAAATTTCACGGCTAACGCCGAACCTGGGCGGAAAACGCAGGCTCTTTAGCAGCGGATTAATCGTTCTACGGGGAGGACAGGAAAAGCACAAGGGCTGAGAAGCGCAAGTTGCTGGTCGTTCAAAGCTAAATCGTGGCTTTCATGAAATTCGATGCCAATTTGCACTCGCTGAGAAATACACGCGTGTGTAAGCTAGAAGAAGAGAGGGAGAGAGAGAAAGAGAGAAGGGCAGCTGGGAGGAAGGAAGGAAGAGGGGAGGGAGAGAGAGAGAGAGAGAGAGAGAGAGAAGCTAATTTCGAGAGATAACGTAGAACAAGGCGCGTCGATGGGAAGCTGTAATGAATTGTGGCCGGAAAGGATTAAGCACGTTCATTACGCCATAACTTAGCGCGGTATACAATCGGGTTAAAGAAGTGCGTCAGGGATTAGTCCGACAAATATTTATTGCATCTTTTAATCTCCCGGTTGCGCGCATCTGCGCTTCTTAATCTTACCCCGCTTTAAGATATTTAATTCATCGAGCGCGTCGAGGGCGGACTGCACGCTATCTTCTGTTTTACATGCGTCTGGTATATATTTCATTATTCTATCGCATCGAACGCGGCGAGAACGAAAGAGAGAGAAAGAGAGAAAGGAGAGAGAGAGAGGGGGGGGGGGAAGACTGAAATTGGTGTTCTCGAGTCACGATTTACACGATAGCGATTGCACGAAGCGCTGCGTTCAGCAATAATAAGAGGAGTCGCGAAGGAAAATCGCCGGCCGAACATCGTCGGCAATAAGGAATTATTCCGTTTCGTTGCCCGAATTTGTCATGCGCGTCGTAAATCCTATACTATAACGGACACATTCCCGCGTGTGCGGAAGCGCGACGACGCGAGACGCGTGCGTCATCGCCATCGGATTAATGGCGACACAGTGTCACCCTTTCTAGTGAAAGCTCTCGAAACGCCCGGACAAAGTGGACACGAAGATAGGGATAGCGCGCGTTAAACGTTCAAAGGTAATCGTACCTCCCCCGCGTAATTCGACGCGGAACACTTCACCGGCTAGAAAACAAACATGATGGAGAGGACACTTTCGGCGGACAACAAAGATCGGATGTGTGTTTGCGCGCGCGGCGGATTGACGCGGCTGAAACGGATACGCGCGGCGCGTATCCGGCAAAGGCAGATGTTACGTGACCAAGGATTATTACAATATTAATGGGACATGTAAAGAGGGAGGGACGAGGCGGGAGATAAATAGAAATCGCGTAACGAGAGGGCCGATGAAAGCCGGGCTGCTGAATTATTAACTACCACGCGACGCCGAACTCGCATCGGTGTGACCGATGTCGTGATAGGACTCGATACGAATTTCATTAATAACTATATTGACAGAGAGGGACAAAAAGGTTAACATATGACTGTGATTTTTAGAGAGGGAATATCGCGGGGAATTTAATTTCGAAAACTCGGCCATTTCTCCGAATAAAATTTTTTTCACGTTAATAAGATTTCGCGTGAACCGTGGCACTTTTTTTTTTAGAATTATTACGAATTAATCGCATTTCAACGAGATCAACATTATTACACGATATTTACATCGCGGGCAATCATTCCCGGTCTGTTTAGTATCGTAATAATTACTTCATATTTTGCAATAATATTGTTTGTTTAATGCGTACATTAATGTCAATATAATATCTGCGTTAGTATTACTGGGATGACATATTGCGTCACAATAATATTGATTCTGCGCGGGCCAAATTTTATTGCACTATTGCAGGCATTGTTGAAAAAACTTTGAACACACAAGAGGAATTTCAACAATGTCTTTATTTAAATAACCGAGAATAAAAATTTTTAAAATAATAATTCTCTGACTCTGGATTAAAGAGACATAAAAATAGTGTAATATTTTATAATTCTGGAAAAAAAAATATTGCGAATGAAATGTATAAATTCATCAAAATGGTACCGGCGGCAATTAGAGGAAATGACAAGTGATTTTTGGTAAACCCTTTCCGAACGTGTTAAATTTTTAAAAACATATGAAATGAATAAACGTTACGTCGACATTTTATATCACGCGTGGTGAAATAACGGGGAGATATATATAAGTGGTGTAAGTTTAGATGGCCAATGCAATCTCTGAGAACCGAATCACGCAAGTTATTACGATACTAATCAGTCCGGGAATGATTGCCCGCGATGTAAATGCGCGTCCCGCGGGGATACATAGGTTTATCTCGCGCGGAGGCCGCGCGAAGGTGCGGGGCAAAAGTTGGGGATGGAACTGGATCCGAGCCGCCTGTCGCGGCCAGGCCGCCGCGATGAACCTAATCAAAACAGTCGCGAATAACTCGAATAAAGCGGGATGCAACTTCCATGCCTGGTAACACCGCGCTCTAAAACATACGCGAGATACGAGTGTGTGTCCGGGCGGTGATGAAGAGCGGAGAATGTACAGAGAGAGAAAGAGGGGGGGGAGGGGGGAGAGGGAGACGAGCCCGCGGCGAGGAGGAGTGATAGGTGGCGGAGGGAAAGGGAGAACGCCTGAGGGAGAGGAATACTGAACAGTACGTGCAACGCGAAACGAGCGGATTCAGTGCGCTGGGGCGAGCACGATGGGTGGCGGTGGTAGTGATATACTTTGGTCGGACATGCAATTAGTAGTGCTAGCGTGACTATGGCCGGGCAACCACCGGCATAGTCAACCACGGAACAGGGGTACCGCGCACGCGGAGGAGAAACCGGGGGGAAGGGGGGGACGCGCAGGGGGTCCGACCGCGATATTCTCTCGACCTCGTTCGCGTCGAAGAACGAAGAGGAAGGATGGCGGGGGCAGAGATTCCTTCGGATCTCGTTCGATGCCTCGTCGCGCGTGATCCTCGAGCGTTTTGCGAACGGCGGAAGGATATCTCGCTATCGTGAGTAATGTCTTCGTGAGTGCGCGAACGTCTTCTTCCTCCTTGTCTTTCTCCAGAAGTGATACACGCTAATGTCGTGCTAATAAGAGCGCTAATTATCACGGCGAACAGGGAGGTTGAGAGAGGGAGGAGGGTGGGAGCGAATTATTAGAATGCGCGGGCCTCCACTTTATGGTTGGAACGCGCGACACAAAATATGCGTGTCGGGCGTGATACTAATGGGCGATACTAAAAGCGAATTGAAAATGTTATTTCCCTCGCCGGGAAATATCCCCGGCGGAAACCGGTGGCCATCGGCGGTTTGGCACCATTTCGGCGCGGATGTTAATTGCGGCGCGACCCTCTTTTTTTTTTTTATTCCTCCCCCTCAGAAAAGCGGGACGGTGTGAGCGGGATGAGCAAAGGTCAACACTGATAATTCATGGCGTTTCGACGATAAAAGCGGGCCGTCTAATACTGGGCCGTTATAATTTATAATAGAATGGCCGTGGCGCGGCGCGGCGCGGCGCGGACGGCCAAACAAGCCGGGAAATATGGCACGGCCATTAAAGGCTAACGATTAATTAAGCAGGAAATAAATATTTGCCCAACGAATTACGGCGATATTAATCTCCGTTTTGTGCGTGCCGTCGTGTCGCGTCGCGTCGCGCTACGCACCTCCCTGCCGGTACTTTCGCGTGTTGCGCGCGCGCGCGCGCGCGCCTGTTTTCCAGATTATACGGGCCACGAGCTCTCGCGCGGAGATCAGAACTCATCCCGCAGTGAGATAACCCGTTAACGTGGCACGACCGCCGAGATATTTCATCAATTGAGAAAGTGCTCTTGCCTCAGAACTCGCGCAAACCGACTGGCTCTCCCGCGAGATGATTTCGAGATATTAGTGTCAATCATCATCAGGACTGAAAGACAACCTTCAATAGCAATGTGATTAAGTATATGGTAATGTTGCTTTTTCACAAATAGCTTTGCAGGATTAAATTTCACATAACCATTTTGCACTGTCAAATCATCTCTTTATCTCGCGATATTTTATTACTTTTGATGGAAAACATCTATATCGATTTACGGGCTCGTAGAGTTCACTATTTCAAAATTAAACGGCTCGGTATAAAATGGTGTATTTTTATTTTAAGCGCGATTAATTTTTCTTTTTATTTTATTTATCCGAGAGTTTCGATCATCTATTATTTTTTTTTTCTGTTAATGTCCTCTTGATTTCATCTGTAATTTAGAAATCTTTTATTAATAAATTGAACGTGTATCCGGATACAATTTTCATCGACATGAATGGTGTTTAAACGCATAATGTAGGATAAGATATTGAGAGGAGCGTTAGACGTCTAAATAGAAAGCCCGCATCCGTTTCCACTGTAATTCTCCCAGTTAGATAGCAAAGGGTTAACTCTACTGCTGGGTAGGTCCAGTTGGGTTAGCCACAGGCGTTCAGGCGTTCTTTGCCTCCATTAAATTAACCCTTTACGCTAGCAAGTCTGCCCACGGGCGCTCAAACGTCGTATTTATACCGTCATTCTGATTGGCTGTCTCGCAGTTTAGTTGCGATAATAAGTTTCTCATTTTAAATATCTTAATTTATATTATAAAATTTAAGTTTTAATTGTTTATTTACTTATTTTTATCGCGCACATATCTACTTTTTATACTTTTCATTTATTTTAAAATATCGGTTATTTTTTTTATTATTATTATTTTTTTTATTTAATTATCGTTTTTCTCGAGTTTATAATTTAGAATTTTGAAAAAAATGGGATGCTTATCTGGATACAATTTCAATTAATATAGAAAAAATGTTGAATGCACAAAAGATATTAATAATTTTTTGTAGGACACACACGTGGCATGCGATATATTTTCGAGATAAATCGGAAAACTATAGAAAAATGTGACAGGTGGTGAAATATGATGGATCGTGCTTTCATTTGCGTTAATTATCTATAGCGAAATAAGAAACGAGAAAGTTAGTATCACGCAATCGTAAATGTCCACCGGAAACGCAAGCATATGGCGATTCGCGTCCCGGGCGCGGGCGCACAATTAATCTTCATGATTTTAATTAAAGCCCCCCGGGCGGGCGGGCGGGCGAAGAATTTCGCAAATTGAAAAACGCGTCTAAAATTTGAAGGAAACGGTTACGCGTTGCCCAACGAGCGCGAACGATCGTTTGTCTTGCGTGTTTTTGCCCGGCGCAACGGCCACGTCGTGTCTATCACGCGAAATCCGTGACTATTCGCGGCGTAAACCGCTGTTACACGGCGCGCAAAATTCTATCCCCGGTTCACGAGAGGCGAGGCGGGCAATGCCCGCGGAAGATGCCAGACATAGAAGACGTCAAGGCAGAGAGATGCGAGTCACTCCATCATAATTAGTCTCCTGGTTTGCCCAAAGGATTGTACCAAGCGCTACCTCGAATTCAAAATTAACGCGATCGGTGATTAATACTGTTGCGTATAATTAATTCTGTCTACCATTAGGACTGATGTGCCTCGCGGATTTGTCCAATCGCGCTGTTCGACGGATCCATGACGGACTCATAATGACGAAAGAAGACGATCATCGGTTAATTAATCGAAATGACCCGAGTCTATTAGCTAGAACTGTCTTATTTATTAATAGCAGACTAACTATGTAGTCTTTGTCTTTGATCAATAATATAATCTCTTGTTTTCTGGAAATTTGATGCTCCGTTCGAAGTGGAATGCAAGAAATTAATGCTCATCGTCAAGAATGTATATCTCTGCCGTTCAACGAGACTTCTCTATCGTAGGTTTTTATTCGATAGTCGGGCTCGTCTTGAATAACGATTGAGATTCGAGTTGAATACGAGTTCAACAGTTTCCATCATTTAAATCTAACTAATGATGCGCCGCCTTCGAAGGAGTATCGCGCAATAATGGCCCCGGCGGAACGTGCGAAGAAAGCGCACAATGACGAGATGAGGACGTAATGGAGAGCTATCGATGAAAGGCGACTCACGATTGATTTATGTACGAAGTGCGTGTCTTCTCAGTCATTTACATCGAACCTTCTTGCCTAGGGGTGCTTACACGGGAGTCCGTGGTGCATTCGTATAACGGTTCGTCGCGAGGGAGTTTGCGAGTCGTTATCGAGTATCGTTATTGAATTTCACGGGAGGGGAGGCAGCCGACGAGTTATTCAACTAAAATCGAATCCGCCGCCGCCGACTGCCGTCTTTGAAACGAAAAAGAGTACGGACCGTGAAGAAATCCTACGGCCGAGTACTCGCGCGAGTACTTCTTTTCGCCCCGTGAAATTTGCATTAAACTACGGCAGTGAGTCAGCGCGCGCGGCCTTAATTGCTTACTTTGGAGAGGATCGTTACTTGTAGTTGGCTGTTTTGCGTCGCCCGACTTAAGTCGCCGAATGATATGGCCGGTACATAATCCCAAGTGGCTCCGGCAAATGGTTGGAGTAATTCGAGCGATTTGCGACGCCGGGATACGAAAGGGAGAGAGAAAGAGAGAGAGAGGAGGGGGGAGGAGAGACGCGAGAAGCGGACCGGCGGCAATCGTGAAGTTCGCGAATTTTCTGAACGCGCGCGCATCTCGCCCGTTTCAGGAAGTTATTAGCCGTTCGATGTTTGTTTCGCCAAGTTCGTCATCGTTTCTGCAGAGTTACGCGTTACGACTGCTGCAAACGGCGAGCTAACTAGCAATCCCGAACTTCCAATAGCATCTCGAACAGTACTCGTACGAAAATTCTGACGATAAAGTTAATCATCATGTAAACGTGATTCAGACTGATCTTCAATATTCGCGACTGTCGCAATTTAGAGATTAAATTGATGTAATTGACGGATACATCGACGTCTTTAACTGAACTATTGGGAACAGTTTGATTGATAAAATTAATTCAACATTGGGGCCATTCTGCCACCAGCAGTTCCGCTTTAGTCCACTACGAAAATTTATTATTGATGTTACATCCTGACCTTATTCCTGCTATTGGCTTAATTAGGAATTTCGCAGCGCGGCAATTGCATCTTCAGAAATTCAGCTGCGTCTCAATTTGGCGGCATACAATTTGCGAATGTACTTGGTGAACAGCTTCGCGCCCTCACGTTTCTGTAACGTATTAACCGCGCTCGCGCCATTTAAACCAGACGACTGTTGCGCGAAGTTTCGATCAACTTTTTAAGCTCGTGCAATCCTCCAACCTCGTTCGAAATTTTGCGCGATTAATATCTAAAACGTAACGAAAATAATTCAGGAGAATTGCGAGGCTAAATGTGCCGATTCTCTTAGAAATCTCCATAACGATAACTGGGACGTTATTATCAGAGAATACGAGATGGGGAAGAGGAGTGTTATTTTAATCCTCTGCGCGTCTAATTACTCCGCCAGATCCTCCCCCCTCTTCCCTCCCGATCGCGCGGGCCAAAAACGATTTCTCGTGGAGCGCACCTGGAAAATCCACCGCGGCTTCGCGAGCCAAATGGCTTGCGCGACAAACGCGCCGTAATAACTAATGGCGCGCCCTTATTCCGTTCATTGCCTCAATTACAACTTGGTCGTCGCGGCACAATTGCGTCTTTAAAGGGACGCCTCGCAGCCGGATCAATGTCGCCTGAGAGACTCGAGGAGGGGGATGGGTGCAAAAACGTTTGATATTTCCACGGGCAGACAGGCAGCTTAGAAATTGACGAAAGTGAATCCCGGTTGCGCAAACTAAATTCCCATCCCGGATAATCCGACGATGTTGCGAAACGTGTAAAACGTACTTATACACCTATGTTCATCTCCTCTGTTTCCGTGGGATGAGAGAAGCGCGATGTGACGCGAGCGAGCTGTATATCCATCGTCGTTTGTCGCTGAGGGACTTTTCAGAAAGCGAGCTCCTCGTCATCGTGACGATGCGAGTTCTAAAGAGCGCGGCTCGTTACTTTCGCACAGCGAATGACCGAGGAGAAAATGGAGAACGCGAGAGCGGTACCGCGCGCGAGCGCGTTGGAAGCGGAGGAAGGGGTGGCCACTGGCATCGCACCCTTTTTCCCCGGACGTTTTGTCCGACTGTCGGTTTGTTCTCGAGAATAATTCTGGACGAATCCCCGTCAACGCTCGTCTCCAACGTCTTCCCGGATAATTGCGGTTACGCGCGACATCGTCGTCATCGTCGTCGTCGTCGTCGTCGTCGTCGTCGTCGTCGTCGTCGTCGTCGTCGTCGTCGTCGTCGTCGTCGTCGTCGTCGTCGTCGTCGTCGTCGTCGTCGTCGTCGTCGTCGTCGTCGTCGTCGTCGTCGTCGTCGTCGTCGTCGTCGTCGTCGTCGTCGTCGTCGTCGTCGTCGTCGTCGTCGTCGTCGTCGTCGTCGTCGTCGTCGTCGTCGGCACACGGCACGCCCGGATGGTCCGTCTGAATCGCGCGTAATAATCTACGGTGACGGCAAGAAAATATTATTACGTGGGCGATAATTCTCCGGCCGGGGAACTGTACTCTCGTCAGCAATAACGGAAAAAAAGAAGAGACAAGCGTGCTCTTTATAATTGCGAGATGAAAAATAAAGACCGGAGAAATTAGTTCGCTACTGAACAAGACAAAACCGACGGTTATCTTCTGCGAGCAGAAGACGAAAATAAATAGCTCGTATATATATGTATATGTGTATATATATATATATATATATATATATTTGCGTATGTAATATTTCTTCTTTTCCACTTTTTATGTTACGAGAGACGTGCGCTATTTGTTGTTTTTCCCAGAATATATTGAATCAGCAAACATTAAATAATATTTTTTACAAAATGGAAAAATTGGACGAGACAAAAAGGCAGAGGCGCGTGTGGATGTACTATTTCAAAATAGAAAAGCCTCTCCTACTCTTTCCCTCAGCAGCAATCTAAACGGCGCGCACTGCATATAATAGCGTTTTGAAATAAACCGTCAACGAAAAGACAACCGCTGGGTCTGAAACGCACCGAGAGAGCGAGAGACAGGAAGAGAGAGAGAGAGAGAGAGAGAGAGAGAGAGAGAGAGAGAGAGAGAGAGAGAGACGAGAGGGAAAGGCAGACCCCGAAATGCCGAGCATTAATGCGAGACATAATTAAATGTGACGTAAACCCGAAATGAAAAATTCACCGCTGCTGTTCTATTTTTGATGGTTCTCGCTGATGCTTATTTTCGCCGTGCGTTTACGCGAGCCCGCTGCTTTCCGAGTTAGTTTGTTTGGAAGCGCGAAATGGTTGCCTTTAATTTTCATTCCTCCCTCATCGGCAACGAGAGGAGCAGTAATTGAGCTCGCATACAGCCCGCCCGGCTCTTATGAATGAGTGTTTCAAATGCGATGCGCGTGTGGCACACTAATTTCGTAATTTTCGTGATGCGATGAGGAGAATTGTGGAATTTTTGATTCTACCCTTAACGCCGAAACGACGTTCGCCAAAAGGCGCCGAGACTCGATGATCATCCGAAATTGTTTCTACAAATCTCGGCCATTATGAAATTTTTTGAAATTGAGTCAGGTACGCGAATTCGCAGTCGGGGAAAGCGGGAGGGTGGTTTTGGGAACAAAGCAGCTTTGTATGGCAGCTTTTTTTCGGTTAGTTTCTCCCAGTTAGTTTCCAACGAAGAACCGTCATTTTTTTCGAACAAAAGCTGTACTGCGGAATACGTTTCTCGATGGTATAGCTTTTGTCCGAAAAATAGTAGTTTTTCATAGCACGATACTGATTCGGAGTGAGAGTTTTACTCAAAGCTGTTTGGAACTTTAGAATTACCTCTATGTATCTTGAAATAAAAAGAATTTTATTCCGCCAAAATGGAATAATTCGATTAACTTTTAATAACTCTCTCAATTGTCAGTGTGCATATGCGTTTAAAGAAATAATTGCTAAAATGTAATAATTCTCAGAAATATATTATGCATTAAATATATGTTCCGAGAAATTTAAATAATCAGATTATCCAGTTTTATGTCACACATTTCAAGCGTCAAATATTTATAATGCACTGACAGTTCTCACATATATTTAATTAAATTATCTTAGAGATCCCAGTTGGGAGGCTAAGAGCGTTTTGGGCAACACGTAATTCCGCGTGTTCTTGAATGGTAAACTTGGTAAATTTGTAAATTAAAACGATAAATCTTTTCTGCATAAAGCCATAAAACGTCCGACGTTTTTAATTGCGGCGGACGTTGTCGGTTTTGGTCGACTCGCACGTGTTTTTACGTTACCTCCGCTTGCAATAACGAGCTGTTATGATGTTAGGGAACCTTAAGATTCCACGGCATAACAGATTGGGTGCATTATTCATTCCCTCATAATAACAGTCCGGTATTCTGAATACATTAACGCGAAAATTATCAGGCGGTTGCGTACGAGTGAGAGAGAGGGGGAGAGAGAGAGAGAGAGAGAGAGAGAGAAGGAAGGAAATTTCGTATAAAGTACAAAATATAATAAAATAGATTATTATAATATTGAATAAATTATTACATCGATGCCGTCGCGTGAAACAAGAACGAGCCTCGTAAAATAAGACACGAGTCGGAGATGACAGTGGAGCGATACCTCAACTTAAGGACGTTGAAAAGGACGATTCGTAATTAACCCCGTTAACACGCCGAGCGCGTACGAGGGTAGTTCTTCCTGAATTTCTTATTTGCGTCTCACGCGTGCACAAGTAACGCGGCGCTTTGTGCCTTGGAATTGTTCGAGCCAACCGCGCCGAACGATTATTACCCCACGGCCTGCCCCGTACCCCTCGTTAGGCGGGATCGTTTTTACTAACCGCGTCAATAATTGCAACGCAGTATAAGCCGTGCGGTATAAACGGGGCCGTAAATATCACGGCGCGACATCGGCCGGGTTCGACCTCGCCCCTAAAACGCAAGGAAGTGGGGTGCGACGCTACGAAACATTTAACGGCCTATTCTGTCGCGACGTTCTCTTCTTTCGATACAAATATTTTTTTTTTTTTTTTTTTTTTTTTTAATGAAACGAATTACCTCAGAACTTCGGCGAATGATGAATGCTCTCCTCGCGCTGAAAATTAATAATAAACGACCTAGTCAGAGGCGCGGTTGAACCGCCACGATTATCGTCGCACCTCGCGGGGAAAAGACCGAAAAACGTACTTTTTTCCGCCGGCAAGTGCATTTATCATTTCGTTTTTTTACTTTCGTAATTCCGTGATATTACGCGCCGCTGCCCATCTCGACGTCACCGCAATCGATAACGCAACAATAATGTATAAGTGATATATTTCCAGTATTATTACATAATTATACGGCAATTAATTCGCGGGATATAATTACGGCGCAAATAATACAGGCGCATATTAATTGATCAAAGCGCCGTCGCTTCCGCGCTCGTCGAAATTCGTTTGCGCTAAACCGGGCGGCGGGGGGGAGGGGGGTGAAGGGGGAAGAAGGGGAAGACGAGCCGCCGCGACTCGTTCGCGAACACGTGGACCGTCCTCCTTTTTCTTTTCCCTCGCTACGATATGGCTGCTCGTTACGCGACGTTTACGTTAAGATGGGGACGCTTTTTTTTTTTTCCTTTCTCCTTCCCGGGGAGGACGACCGGCGCTTCGGCGGGGTCATTCTTGAAATCCGAGTTTGCCGTATAATTTTATCGTCGTCGTTTTGCGCCATCACTTCGGGTCCGCGCGTTAAAAAAATCCTTGCGGCATGGCCGGCCGTAATGATGGTTATTAAGAATAATGACTGTCGAGGGCGGAAGAGTAGAGGCTGCCACGTAGATACATATTCATGAGAGTAAGTGAATCGCCCAATATCTTATGGTAGTCTCCAGCTACCGCGCCCGAAAGCGGATACAAATGCCGTTTCGATAATCGACCACTATGCGCGCCTTAATTATTGGGAGGGAGGAGGGGGCTCGCCCCCTCGCCACCCCGCGCAATAAATCTACCCGGCGAACATTGTAATTTATGTCCTCTAAATGTGTATAACGGAGGATGCCTCGTAGCAATTTCGAGACATCGGCGTTCGCGACGTGCGACGAGGAATCTGCCTCGAAATTCTTAAACGCATTTTTCTTCTAAATTCCCGGAGCGTTCATTGCGATTTTAATATCTCCGTAAATCAAGTCTTTATTACTTTACAGCCTGCCCCTCCGGTGAATAAATATGGCATAGCTTATGATAGTTATTATATATTTTGCCGCGATTAAATAAAAACGGCGGGCATACGCAGTCGCGATATTGCTCGCTGAAATTTAATCAAGCTATTTAAGACTTCGATATTTAATCGCGCAATATGTTTTATTACCGGTTGAGCATTTCCTTTTATTGAAATATTAATGAAAGTTCTGTAAGCGGTATTATCGGATATAATGTACGCATTATAATGTATTATTTATTCATGTGAATATTTTGATCGCGTTACATCTGCTTTAGCATTTTAAGATATTAATTTAATATTTATACAAACTTAAGGTAATCACATTATAATTTTTAACGATCTTTCATTCGATTAATCGCCCGGGTGAAGCACCGATGGGTATGGAATATTAATCGTATTACCTTGTCAAAATGATTGTGCGTATTACAATCGAGTGCTCGGAATAAGATACTCCATGTTTTGTCATATCGCGGCATTTGATGATTGAAACGTGCCCTATATGATGATATATGATCGTTTATCGCGCGACAGGCAAACATTATTATTAAGCGCATAGAATGGCACAATGTAAAACTGGAATATTGATCTTCATTAAATCATCCCTCTCCCCCCTCCCTCCTCTTTCCTCGCCTCTTCGACATATGCGTGCGGAAAATGTTTAATTATGTATGCGTGCAAATGGAAAGTCGTGCGAGCAGACCCGGTTTGGTTAAAGCTGTAAATAGACAACAATAGAATCTTTCCAGCTTCACGCCCAATTTAACGGGGAGGATCTTTAATTTGCCATTGGCTCTTCGATACACCGCTATGATCGTGATCTATTCTCGCGTCGTCTCCGCGAGACTCGTCGAATCTCCATACTTATTTTCGGAAATCGCATTACGCGCCCGGCTTTCCGAATAAAGTAGATTCCCGGAGTTGGAGTTACGAGCGGCGTAATATCGCGGCAGGATAATGAATTTCTAAAGGGGGCGATATGAAAAAAGAGTAGCGCGTGTATCGAATAAATCGCGACGCAAACGGCTCAGATACGGCTCCGGAAGATGCGCGACCGCACGCGCGCGCGCGCGCGCGAGCACACGGGGCGGGGGAGGAAATCGCGCGCTTCCTTCCACTCGATTAACTTTCCCAATGATCGTGATTGGATCTACCGCCAAGTCGGAAGGAATCAATTACCCCTGCGGATTCCCGATCCCACCCCCTTATCCGAGCGGGACTCAACGAAGACGAATCGAAACGTATTCCGAGCGTACCCCGCCCGGGAGAACGGGGGAGGGGGGTTCTTCTTTCTATCTCTCTTTCTCTCTCTTTTTCTGCCTTGAGTCAAGAAGATTCAAAGTAATTTTAATATATTATTCATCGAAAAGAAAAAGGTAACAATCGCTACGTCCGTTTCTCTCGGAGCGCCTCGACGCTCTTCAATATCCGCGTAAGTTACGATATGAGTTTCCCCCCCCCCCCTCCGTGACACGCGGACGGAACGTACGATATGGATATCTCGATGCGGATATCTTCCCACGGAAGATTTCTCCGAACATTTCTTCGCAAAGTTTCCGTGACAGACATTTTATGCGGAATGGGACATACATAGTAACTTCTCCTGCGTACGCGGGAAACTTCATGATTCGCAAGTTTCACAACTGACATATATCCAGCATCGCGGCAAACCGCGAAGTTCGAGCAAATGTTTGTGCCGCTTCTCGCGGAATTTCGCGAAACGGACTGGCTTATTATTATTCAAAAACGATATAACTCCGGGAGCTCCGGAGTGTGTTGCAATCTCTCCTCCACTCTCGGTGGCGCGCGGCGTGCCCGGCGCGCGATTCCCCGGGGGAATCGGCCTAGTGGAGTGGACGATTAAGATCTCGAGGAGCTCGTAAACCGGCGCGGGTTTATTGTGTTCGCAACCCTCCTTTTCTTCTCCTCCGCGTCATCTCTCCCTCTCGCCTTCCATTCCCGGCGCCGCTTTTTCATGTCGCGGGATTTACGCGTCTGCCTTTTATTTATTCACGCTTTAATTACCACCCTGGTCTTCATCCTTGGGCGGAAAAAAAGGCGAGGGGCAGTGAGACAGAGAGGGAAGGGGGGGTGGAGGAGCGAGAGGGGCTTGGACGAGCGCGACGTACGTACGCGGGCGCGTTCCTAAACGAGAAACTTGGTCGAGTGAGAGGCGGGGGAGGGGGCAGAGTGGCGTTGAGATTAATGGGACCTGGTTAACGTCGCGCTGGTGTACGCCAGGTGAGAAATTTGCGTTATTCGTATATGACTGGGGAAAAATGAAGGGAAGGAGTAGGCCGGTAGTTTTATTTCAATGTTTCGCGGACCGCGAGATACGAACCACGGTTACGTTTGTTAGCTACCAAGGCGAGGGGGAGAGAGTGGGAGTTAACGCGAAACATTAACAACGCAAAGAACATTTACCGTAGACGATGATTAATGCCTCTAAAAAAAAAGGAGGGCTCGCGAAATAAACGCGACGGCGAACATTAACACGTTATTTCGGTCGTTTTCTCTCTCTCTCTCTCTTTCTCTCTCTCTCTCTCTCCCTCTCTCTCTCTCTCTTTCTGTTTTTCTCCCTCCTTTTTTTCTTTAAAATGACATTATTGTACGCGTATTCCTCTTTACGACGAAACTTTTATGGTGAAATACTTGACGCAGTTTCATTCCTCTTTACGGTAGCGCGGTATTCTCGTTGCTTTGAAAAATTCGAGCGACTTGCCGCCGTCTTACTCGAAAATTTTATTGTTCGACGAGATTGCTCGTCCCGCTAGCCGCGCTCGTAATTTCGGGAGGATTTCTCGCGCCTGTCTCAATAAATCTCGCGATTTTCTCTCCCTCGTTCTTATGCCGCCTTCCGGGCAATTCGTTTGAATCCTGGAAGCTCTCCAATCGGGTATTCGGCGGAACATCTTAATATCGTTAATGAACCTTCGCGGGTTTCTCGCAAAAAAGCATCACTAAATGCTCCTTCAGCGTTCGTTCTAAATACGAATTGCGTCGTAAAAGTTTTATCGTTGAAAATTCCCCTTCCGAGAGCGTAAGAGCCGCCGACCAAAGAGAGATTCTAATTTTCATTATAAATACTACTTTAATTTTCTGGACGACTTTTTCACTCAGTTCACGAGCTTTCTCGATACTTTGGAACTATACAAATTGAAGTAACCTAGGAGTAAAAGTTTAATGCCAATTTTATTATTGTTCGAAATAAGTGAGAGCGAGATTGCGAAATTGGCAGAGGTGAGGGAGAGAAATTCGTAAATATCTTTTGTAAAATTATCATTTAAGAAATATAATTATCGTGGCTTCCCCGAGGAGGACAACGACATAAATTTTATATTAATCAACAGTCTATCTGCGATCGTTATGAATTCTGTAAAATTTTCGGTAGAGTATTTCAAACGGTGCTACACGAAATGATTATTGTCGAAATGACTTCTTGAAGATTCTTGAGGCGAGGCTCGTCCGGTCCGCTTCGTGAGATTTCGTGACGAAGCAGGCAACATAGCGTGATACGATCGGAGTCAAGGAGGGTGGTGGTCGAAGGGGGCAAGGGGCGACCGGCATTCATCTGGGCAGATAACATCGCTTGTTAAACCCGCCCTTGCCTCCGGTAGCAGCTAGCACGCTTACCTGGAGGGACGCCATTGCTCCCAACATCGTACTGACACGAGATAGCAACCCTAGTCACTAGCTCATCCACTCCCCCCATACCTTCCCTCACCACCTGCGTTCACCACCGTCTCGACCAACGCCGCTACGACCACGGAACACCTACCGGTATCACCGGATCGTCGTTACCGTCATCATCACGACTACTACCAACGTCGGGCCACTATCACGGATTCAGCAATCGAGCCAGCTGCTGGCTAGATAACACGGTTAACTGTCGCGTCTCAATTTCGACAGCGAGAGTCTTTCGTTATATATATATATATCGCGTTCCGGGTTCCGACGAGACGTGTGTACACATTGACTTTCGACGACGATTACCATCGATATGTCGCGACGCGATTGCCAAATCTGATTAAATCTCTGGCCCGCGGCGTCCCCCCGGAGAGATCTCAGATCTCCGCGAGCCGCTCTATTTGCATCGCGGATGTCTCTCACGTCGAAATCGAATGTCGTCCCGCGATAGGATCGTTCCCCGATAACGTTGCGCCGTAGTAAAAGTTATTAATCGGAAGGGGATGAGATACGACACACCGAGGGAGGGGCGATGGTGTGTTACTCGGGTCGAATATACTCTTGTTGGTATACACTTGAAGATAACCGCGGCTTGAAAATTTATCATGAAAATTTACGCGCGCGCAACCTCGCGAGAGTTAACCCCCTAACGGCGTCTCAACGGCGGTGCAAAGAGTACGACAAAAATAAAGGAGGTAATAATAATAATAAATCATCTTTATTATGGCTGTATAATGGATGTAAAAAGGATGCTCGCGGTAATGGGTCGTAGGAAAAAGGCATAAGCCAGAGAGCTCGGGGTCTCGTTCAACGTAGTTCCTAATTAATTATTGCCATAAATAGCTGAAAAAACACAATTAGCGGAGCAGCTCGCGTAGGTGAGAAAAAATTTCATAAAGTGCCTTTTTGCGATGGAACCTTGCGAAAACTTCCTTCCGCTCCTTTGTGCGCGGGCATTATTACGCCGCGCTTGTCTCTTTTTTTTCTACTTATACCGTTAGCTATTTAGCAATTTGCATCGTTATAATAAATGTGATTACTGATACGAGAGATCCTGGTTGAGAGTCGACTGGGACGAGCGATTTTCTTCTTCGACTTCGAGCCGCTTTGCAGAATTCGCTTCTGAATTATTGAGGAATAATTCGAGGAATCTCGTATAACGTAGATATTTATCCGTGCGCCCCGTAAATTTTATCCAGCGCGATAGTCGAAGTCGCAGATTTAGACTCGCCGAAGGACCGTCGTAGGACGACTCGTAGGTTCGGGAACGATATCCCTTTCCCGTCGACCGTCATTCGCGTTTGGCCGAGAAGAAAAATACAAAACGGTAGTCGACGTCTTCTCTGGCAAAAAGGATATCGATAAGCGGGAAGAGGTGCACCTTCGCTCGAGGGTGGTGGTAGCACCGAGAAACAATTGTCGCGCCCTTAACGGCGCAGATTTGTCGAACGGGAACGGTGGTTCGACTCCTAACTGCGGCTCGAGAAATGGCAAAACCCTTCGCGTCCGGGGATAAAATGGGTTGAACAAAATAAATAAAGCGTAACTGTACTTCGTGCCGGGCCTTCGGGGATTCCTGAAAGGAGGTGGGAGGGAGGAAGGGAGTCTCGAACCTTCCACGCCGGAATCTGCACCCTAAAGCGACGCTGAAATTAAATGAGCGGCACAATTCGTAAAAGTGCTCGGCTAAAAGAAGCCGCGCGGGCCCATGGTAACCTGCTTCTCGAAGACTTTTCGTTATAATAGCCGCGCCCTTTTATCGCGTCGCGGTCGCGTCCATTTGCGCGACGGTGCCAGCTCGACTGTAAATTTGCTTTAAACTTTCGGCCATTTGCGGCTCGTTTAAACAGTAATAGTTGTACGCCAAGATAATCCAAAATAATAACGTTAATAAATAATGACCGTACGACGAAACGGAGGGGTGGCGGGAGGAGGGAGGGGAGGAGGATGAGGAGGAGAAGGGTACGATAAATAACAGCCACGCGGTGGAATAAAATACTAAATAATAGTCGCCGTGGTATAAATTCCAGATTTATCCCGAGCGCGCGTATCGCGGCGCGGGGAGGCGAGAAGAAGGAAAAAGAAAGTAATATTCCGCAGTGGTATTTAGAATTCATCGGCTTTTATCGGCCGCGCCATTGATTGCGACGGGGCGCCGATAGCGACTCGTCGACTTGAGCCTGGTGGTATCCTCCGAGAGCATTCCCACCGTAACTAAATCCACATCCGGAGGATACTGGAAACCTGGAGCGCGCCTCGTCGGTAATTCCATCGCGCGCGCGAATCGGCGCGGTGCCCGTTCGGGCTGAATTCCTACTTTTCGGGAAAAGTAGGGCGGGATAACCGGCGCGCGCGGTAGAATCGAAGAGAATCATTCCGACGTGGCGAAATCCCACGGCGCGGCGAAGGAGGAGGGGAGGGAGGGGGGGGGGGCATTAATGCGCGAACTGACGCGGCATCCCACATATTTACTCGAGCGGAATCGCGCAGTTCTTCCTTCCTCTTTCCCCTTCTTTTTTTCCTCCTTTTTTTCCGTTTGTCTTCGCCAGCGTTGCAAAATTGTAGCTTAATGCCGACTTGCAGCGACGAAGGCGCGAGTACACGGATTGGGAGCTTCCTGCCCCCCTCCCCCCTCCCCTCCCCTCCCCCCTTCCTCCTGGATATGTCCCGCGGGAATAAAAAGGAAGAGCGGAAGGAAAAAAGGTAGTGAGGGGTGAGGGGAGTCGCGACGTGGCGGGTCTTGCACATGTGTGCGACTACGTGGAACCGGAAGCGGATACGGCAGAAACGGACGGACGGACGGACGGTCACGGCGGGGTTAAAGCGGACGGGGTACGGGGTACGAGCGCGACGGGGGCGACGGAGGGTTTGGGTCGTTGCGACGGAACCGCCGCGCATAAATCCTCCGCTTGACGAGCGCCGTTGTTTTTGCGATTTACGGAGCATGACAATATTTGCACATTCGTTCTGCGCGATCGGTGTCACCGGTTGTCTCTCGCGCCGCGCGGCGCGAGAGAAGAATAGGAGCCGGCGATAATTATTCAAGGAATCCAGCGATCCCGGCACTTTATGACTGGTATACTCGTGCGCGAGGAGGCAGACCGTTTCGCGTGATTCATTCGTCGAAATTCATCGAAACGCGCCATTCTCGATATCTCCCTCTATAAATTCGCTGCTTAATGCTCACTCGACGCTCGAGTTAACGAAATACGAGGACTTTTTAATATAATTTTTACGCATTTCCTCGGCGAGCCGATCAAAAAACTTGGAAAATTCTTAATATACACCTCTCGAGAAATCGCAAAAATTTCCCGTAGCAATATCGCAGTCCTCCGGTCGCGGAGACACCTAATACGCGAGGTATGAGAAAGGGTAAGTCCGTTTGTAGCGGAGCTTTTATCGCCTGGAAGTTAGTAGCTCGCGAAAGCGACATCGTTTCCTTTCAGTTCCGTGCCGGGCCGTTTAATTAGTCCAATTATGACTAATAACCGCTCCGCTGGCAAGGTTGTGCTGGGGTATATACGCGCGTCCAATAAAACGTCGACAGCCCATAAAATTGACTGGCGCGAGATTTTGTGTATTTTTCACCGCGCAGCACGTACGGTTTTGCAGCTATAATCCGCGTTATCGTCAAAGTTTCATCGAACAACGGAAGCCCGTGATTGATAGCGAGTTCAAAGGATTAATAATACTCGCCGGAGGGAGAGGAAAGAGAGAGAGAGAGAGAGAGAGAGAGAGAGAGATTCAAGAGTAAAAGAGATCGACACCGCGCAACGTCGGCAGAATACTTCAAATAATTAATCAATCTTTGCCGTCTAAGACGCGCTACAAACGTCTAGAGTATCTTGTAAAGATGTCCAAAGAGCATTCTACTCTTTATATTTGTTTTACACGCTTCTCTTTGATAATGTTATCTTCCTCGTTCGCGCCAGCTATGCCGTCTCTCTCCATTCTAGCTACGCTTAAATAGTTAATTTGGAGATTTGGTTTTGATGCCGGGATGTTGCGTCGGTGTAAAACTGAGTGAACGCAAAACGAGATTCCTGCCCTATCGGTATATCGGTATAAGATCGTCAGCAATTTCACGTGGAATTGAACTGCAAAATAATCGATAGTGAAGTACCACGTTGGCCACCGCTGTCAGAAACCACGCGCGTTATTGCGAGCTCTCGCCGAGGTTTTTTTTTCCTCCCTCGCCAAAGAGAAATTTGCTGATCGTCAGGCTTTGGCTTACGTGCGTGCGTGGTGGATTAAAAAAAAAATATATGTTTTTTGATCGGATAAACGAGATTGCGATATTTCGCCGGCGCGAGAGAGGGACGACTCGCGCCGGCTCGCGAGATCGTAAATAGGAGCGCGTCCCCCCGATTTATCATTATTATTATCAATTTAAACAGATCCCGGGATCAGTATCGGCATAATTACGCCCGGTAATGACTTGTAGGTTAATTGAGTATCGGGGACCAGATCGATTTTCGATAATCCGTCAAAGAGGAACGCCGCCCGCTCGGCTCAATATCGTCGCCAGCGTGGCCACTCAAGAGAGAGGCGCAATCAGTTCCCGTATTATCCCGCTTTATTCCGTAGCTTACGTTTGCATATATGCAGAATGTTTATTCGCGCACGTGCGCGGGACGGCCATTCATGTGCTGGTGAACGTGATTGCACCAAGGCAGTGAATTAAACCCCTTCCCTCCTTCCCCTTCCTTCCCCTCTTTTCTCCCCGCGCGAGGCTTATTCTTCGAACATTACCGTTTGACGCAGATTATCAGGTACATTGCGTAATATTGGCTTTACATCGTGGCCAATCATTCGTCTCTACGTCGTTTTCCAGTTTCGCACGTGATTTTCCATGACGACGTTCACCCGCCTCGGCTGACGGCTCTTTCTCTCTCTCTCTCTACTTGCGACACTCGGGCGGATTTATTTCACATGACGCGTAAGCCCCCCCGGGGGCTAATAATCGCGTCCGACTTGGAAAGTACCATTCACAACATAATTTGCGTACGCGATACGTCTATCAACTTCGTTAATCTGCCATCGGTAATTGTAGCAGTCATAATTCCCGAGACACGCGAGCGTTCGGTGCGTCGCGACCCGTTCCGTTATACACACGCGCGCGCGCGCGCGAGAGAGAGAGAGAGAGAGAGAGAGAGAGAGAGAGAGACGGACGTTACAATCGAGGGGGAGGAAATTCATTAATATCAATTAGCAATTATCGCGACATTTCGCGCCGTGTAAGGAGTGACGCGTGCCTCTGGCTCGCTCGACCTCATTCTTGCGTATCGGAGAGGAGCAAGATTGTCCTCGCGGTTCACTTCACGTTCGCCGGCGATCGGATTGCGATTCCGATATGCAACGAACGTAATTCCGACGCCGGAAGACGTAATAACGGCGCCCGCCGGCACTTCTAATCCTCTTCACTCTCCCACCCGCGGCCCCCCCCCCCTCTCTCTCTCTCTCTCTCTCTCTCTCTCTCTCTCTCTCTCTCTCTCTCGGTATAATCCGTCGCGGGGAGTAATTGAAAAAAAAGATGCAACATCATCGTGCCTCGGCACGAAGAAAACACCGTGGTACGACGCGGCAATTCGATCGATCCGTGCGATTGCACGCACCGCTCGTCCGTCGTGATTTATGCCACGCGGAATTTGTTTTATCATGCTCAGACGTTGGTTTTGAGCTTTTAGTGATTTCCAGCGTTCCCGTTATCGGAACCGACGGAATGTGGCGCGAGCGAAGAAAATTTACACCTCGGCCTCCATTTTGCTCGTAACGATCGTTCGTCGCGATTGAAATGCGAACGCCGTATGAACGCGCGAGCTTCCCGCGATACCTTCAACGTTACGTACGAAACGTCAACCTGACGTTTCGAGCGATAGATTTAAAGCTTCCAGCAATCCATAATCTGATTGGACGGAGTTGAGGGAGAGGAAAGCAGGGCAGTTGAGAAAATAATTTTTTTTTTTTTAAATAAAAACAGCTGTCGATCCGATCAGTCGTTTATCGTCACTGTGCGGAGTTTGCGACGAAATGGTGCGTGAGGGGGGAGGGGAGATGGGAAACGTAGAGAACTTCACACAAGGTTTCAAACGGATCGACCGACACGCGCGCGCGCGTAAAAATAAAAACGATAAAATAATAATATCTCGCTAAATGGTGCGGCGGACCGCGTCGTTTCTTGGATTTCAGTAGTGCGGCTCGACGCTTGAAACGACGCGCGGACTGCGAACGTCAATGGTTCCCGTCACGTCGTTTTGTCATCGACCACGTCTTCCACGTACATGGAAATGCCGCTGTCATCCTAAATATAGCGCGGTGCTATCAAGCGCGAGCGCTATAACGAGAAAGCCATGACATGCGTCATCGACGGGGGCAAAGCCGCAAATCGGTGCAAATCGCGTCCCGCTTATTCTCCCGTTCACACCTCCCCGATATTTGCTCTCCGCTCACGCCGCGGCTCCCTAGGAGGCTAAGCGGAAGCCCGTCGCGATTCTGCGACGCCGTATTATTTATTATCGCGATTTATCGCGATCGGTACACATCGCCATTTGTATGGTCGCAATCACGAATCACACGGGACGGAAATGAACGCCCGATAAAAAGCACATGAGAGACGCATAAAAAGTCGGAGGATAAATAAAAAGGTATACGAGAGAGAAGGAGAGGGCGGAGGGGGGGGGGAGAGAAAGGAAAGAGGGTTGGGGTGCCAACTATGCTCGGGCTTTCCATCGGATTGGTTAACAACGCCGCCGTTCTCGTTGCGTACGTTCATTCGGAAGTGAAATAGGATCGGGCTGCTCGTATCGCGGAGAGAACACTATGACTCCGTCCCGATAATAGGGCGATACAATCATTACCCCGCGTGTTTCGACCGAACGTGAATTTCCCCGAGTTATCCTCGGGGAAACTACCTACTCCCTTTTCGACCGCCCTCTCACGTACGCGCCGCTCTTCAGCCGCTCTGCATCGGCCAGGCGTACCGGACCGGACATGACGTTACCATCGAAAAAAGCCCTACGAATTGCCCCTTCATCCGCTTTTCGATCCTTCATCCCCGCGGCTCGGAATTGGAAAACGGGCAGCTCTGTGAAAAAACGTTGAACTTTTTTACACAGGCACATGCGATTAACCTCGTGACGAATGTGACGCGCGCCGGGATATTATTTTATATTTCAACGGGCCGAGACAGGCTTAAACGGTGATGCGTGACATGCTCCGCGATTTTATATCATTCGAAGGATATATACAAATGGAAGAATTATATTTCGCGAATGTTGAAAGCGCTTTTGAGCGGCGCGCCGCGCCGGGCTTTTCGTCTACGAAGAGTATCCCGGACGCCAATTATTCTGTTTGTGCTCGCGTAAGTCAATTACGAGGCGGTTATTAACGTGCTTTCGCAGTGCGCGCGTTGCATTTTCTGTCCGCAAAATTTGACCGCGACATACCGCGCCAGGTATCAGCATTTGCAAATCCGGCAACATTAACTTCGTCATGATAAACGCGATAATGCGATGCGGGCCACTTGAAAATGACGATGTTACGTCGATGCCGTAATGAATCAGCGGTAAGCGAGCATCGATCGATTAATCACGGAAAATACGATCGGTCCCGTTCCGTAAAAGCTCCCGAAACGCAACCGCCGACGGGCACTTGGTAAGCGATTGATATCGCTCGGGCGTCCGCGATGATTTAAAATTAATAGTATTATTCCCATCGAGGGACCCAGGTTAATTTTTGCTAATTTATTCGGAAGGCAGGCATAACAGTACCCCGAGGCTGAGTATCAATGGAAATTTATTTAAATGTCACCTTTAATTGGATCACCTTATACAAGGCGACGACTCCGCTCGTCGGAGAGAGAACGAGAGAGAAAATATATGTAAGAGACTACCGAATATAACGAGCCCATTTTCTCATGTGTACTGTCACGTAACGTAATCGCGACTATATCGCGAATTTAATAACGCGCTCCCGCAGACGAGTGCCATTGAATTAATTGTGCTAATTGATCGTCGCGGTTGTACCACGTGCTCGCGCCGCGTTAACGTTTCGCTCCGCTTTCTTGCACCTCATTATTTCGCGGTCGAGGCAAGATCTCGATATTGATCCGCTCGAAAAGTGTCCCTCGGAATGATGTCTTCCGATCTGGAGTTCGCTCGAGTATTTCTGATCGAGTATTTCTGATCGTAACGTCGCATATTGATCGCAGAAGTTAGAAATTATTAAAGCGCTATTTTTACAAAAGCACTCCACTTAGGAAACTCTACATACCTGTTGGAACAGACGATTTTTTTTTTATTATCTGATCTGATTCATATTTTTGAAATTTTTTTCACGCGAAAATAGAATCGCCTGTCGATTTTTCTTCTTCGTCTGCCAATCGCGAACGCAAAAAGTGCACTTCGATCGAGTTCTTGAGAATCGGACGACCGCTCCCTCCGTCGTCTTATTTTCTAACACTAGACGCCTTGTATATTGTTCCCGACACGATCGCGGCTGCATGCCGCGCAAAAAGTAGGGCAAAACCGGCCCGACTTCGACAACGGAGCCAACTTGTGTAACGACGACCCCCCCCCCCCCCCTCCGCGCGAGCCAAGTCCGCTCCGCGCGCTCGGGGTGGAACATTTATTACGACAACTACCGACGACACCGACAACTTTCTCCGGCAGGATAAATAACGAGGCAACCGGCAAAATATTTTAGCCGCGACGATACGCCGGTGCTGGGTTCCTCTAAGCCTACGTGGCTTAGGGCGCGAGATGCGATTGGTCCCCTTCCGTTTCTCGCCCGGTCGACACAGCGAGGGTCCCTACCACCCTGGATTTGTCGAGTAATCCGCGAGGTCAAATATTAACGATTCCGCTCGTTTGTCCGCCGATCTCGTAACAAGGAAGACTATATCGCTGAGGGATCTTATCTCGATCTTTGCTCGAACGATAATTATTCAATGAAGTTGCCACTATAAATGTTTGCTACGATTCGTTAGCTTGTTGAAAGCTTTGTTAGAGATATTTGGTAATCAATAGGGTGAATAGAGTGTCTAAACCTGGGAAAATCTGACCTCAGGAAATTTGTTTATATCTTGAAAAATCAGGAAATTCTCAGAGACTTTTATTGAAAGTGACGAAATTTTTTTTTGTTTTTTTTTTGATATTTTACTTTTATATTATCATCGAGAGTTTAATAATTGATTTGTTAACGATAACAGAGCCATTCACTCTAAACATAAAAGCATACTGATCTTACGATTAATTCAGTTGAATATTTATTTGAAGACAATTCATGTTAGGTGCAATTTTAATGAAATATTTATTTTATAGTTCTGTAAAAGTTAAATATTTTTTTGTATCATGCATTATATAATTTCTTGTTTGAAGCTTTTGAAAATAAAGTTTGAAAATTTTATGAAATACAAAATATTTATTTTTTAGTCTTTAAATTTTTTTCAAAATTTTTAAAAATTTAATTATTGGAATTTGAGTGATTCTTAATTTTATTTTATGTTTTATAAACTTTTATGAATATAAACTATTAAGGACTTTGCACAATAAATAAATGTATTTGTTTGTAAAGTATATTTAAAAATACTTTTATTTTTAATAACAAATGGAAAAAATTTTTAACAAATTGTTTTAAAAATCAGGTAATTCACAGAGGATTTTTTTCGGGTTTGAATAAACACATTCGCAAGGAAAATCAAAACAATAATTTGCATACTTCTGGAATGTATTTAAATCTAGAGTAATAGAAAATACTTATTCTTAAAACTTCCGTTGCCAGAGTATCACGAATAATTTTTTTAGATAAAGGGTAAACGGTAGATTTCTATCCTTTAATTAGGCCAAAAATTTTGAGTACTGGGTTTAATCTAGTTATTTGTTTGTTACGTGGCTGCTCGGGCCTCGCGTAATTTTATCACCCCGTCCTAATGCCACATTAACGACGCGAGGAATTATAAATTTCAACGTCAAAGCGACCGGTGTTACTATCTAACGAGGCAACGGAGATTTCATTACACCAGGCGCGAAGGACTCACCCAGTATAATCGGATTCGCCTCGTGGAGGAATTGGGGCATAATTTTCGGAAATACCCGTGACCGCACCTGCTTTATCAGTCCGATATTTCGCAATTTAATGGATTACATAATTCATAAAGGCTTTACCTCGTAATGGGATAGAGTTTCGGTGTTGTCGTCCTCCTAAAGTGTCTCTCGAAATACGTAACATACACACGATGAACTCTGCGTTCCGTGGGGGGGTAACTCCACGACCGGAATCTTAAAAACAGATATTGATTCATGACGTTATTTACCGAAGAAGATAACGAAGGCGCTCGTCGGTAATATATTCCGCTATCTTCCCTTTTTCTCGTCTTTTACGTTTCGCGCATATCGAAACAACCGAAGATTCATGGCGCGACGTTTACGAAGAGACGGATAGAGTCCGAAGGATCGCTCGTGAAACTTCGCCCCGCGAAAGAGAGATAGTCATCGGGCCTACGCGGAATTATATGCGGCATAAAACGAGCGGTAGTTAGTATTACGAGAATTGCTTCCTCGACTTTTGCGAGGCGAGCTCGGGAGGTCACGGGAGGCGTTTGAAGTCGCCGAGTCTCTCCGGGGCCAACCGCCATCCGCCGCCATCCCACCATGAATTCATTCGCACCCTCATGAAATTCAAAGCAGTCGTTACGGTCCTGGCACAACGACAACGAGTGCGACGCGACGACGCGGCGGCGGCGGCGGCGGCGGCGGCGGCGGCGGCGGCGGCGGCGGCGGCGAAAAGGATGAAGAGGACGAAAAGGATGAGATGGCGCGAGGACGGGAGATGTACGGTACGTGCGCGGATGTATAGCGGCCCTAGCTACCTACGTGCTGCTCACTCACCATCTCTCTCTTTCTCTCCACCCGCACGAGGGGGAGGAAGTGGAGGGTGTCCGATGTTTTATTTATAATTTGTTTATCTCATCATCTGCTCGCGGACCCGCCGACTTGTGTATGTAACGGTGTCTACACGCTGCCGCCACGTTCGTCAGTGACTCTCAAGCGTCCAACGGGAGGGCGCATGAATAGTCAAACGTTCTTTTCACCCCCTCATACCCTCGTATACTTCTCGCCGACGATTTTTCCCTCGCGAGCGTCAGCCTGACGCGACCGAGGAAGATGAAGCTCTCTCTCTCTCTCTCTCTCTCTCTCTCTCTCTCTCTCTCTCTCTCTCTCTCTCTCTCTCTCTCTCTCTCGGGGCTTCTTGCTTTACGGCGAGGAAACTTCCGCCGGGAAGTCGTGGTACGTGGAAGTCCTGAAAATCGCCTGTCCCGAAATTGCGATGGCGCCGCAAATGATGCGGGTGATATTTCGATTTTTTCCCGACCACGAAATTGACGGCGACCATTGACAACAGGTGGAAATACCGAATGTGGATCCTTCGCGATTCGGAATATTCGTTAAAATAATATTCTGATGGATATCAGTAGAATCAGGAAAACGCCCGAGGATGACTTCAGGTTCGTTCGACTCGAATTAAATCTTCCCGACATATCGCTGTTGTCACGTTGACCGATGATAACGATTTAAACTTCAACAAACCGATCGACCGAACGAAAGTTAACGATCGTCCTGATTGTTCGATTTTCCAGTGGACTTTACGAGACATTAATCACTCGGAGCGAACACGCGATGTCTTCATAGGTAGACTTAGACTCGCACAGACGCGAGAAAGGCGAAGATTTCATAAGAAGCAAGGCCTTGATCGCTGCTGCACAGCTGATTACGTTATACCTCGTGCCCTATATCCGACAACGATTGTGATTCCGGATGCATTCGAGTGATCCGATCTGACATTCTCTTGCCGAAGGTGTGAGCGCGCTCTCCCCATCAGCGAGGCGATGAAATTCAAGGACGTTTCTTATAATGTCAATTCACGGTATATAGAACTCGTACATAACGCGCACAATGGACTCAGCTACTCCATGAATATATACAGTGTGTGTTAGAAACGCTGGAACGGGGTTGCATTATCGACACGGAAAATCGCTGGAAGAGCCGATACCCGATATCGGCCGAAGATATCTTTTTCTCTCCCAGCTGCGAGCTTGTTTTACGCTTCTCGTAAATGTGAAACGCATTTATAACCCGTATAACCTGGTAAATTCGATTTACATTCGAGGAGAGGTATATTAATTTCATTTAGGTATGCCGGCATAGAATAATTGCATTAACGTAATTCAATTGGGCGGCGGTCTCGAATTGGTCAATTATCTATCTTGAACAGGGGAGCATATATAGATAGATTATATACAGATAGATCTTTTTCCGCGTCGCTCATTGGACGCTCGGATTTAATGCAATCCTCTGGAGGCGGCGACCGCGTTCGATCTCGAAAGGTTCAGATGGATGAATAGCTACCGAGGTCAAGCGAAGAGTCGCGAAATCGCTCTCCGTGTAAGCACGCGAGTCTAAGGAGGTCGAGTGCCCGGCTCTCTCTCTCTCTCTCTCTCTCTCCCCAGGTTTTCAGCTTCTGAGTCTTCCCTGGGTTCCCATACCGCTCCATTCCGCCACCGTGACCTCCTCCAAGGTGCACTCCGTCGCGTTTTATCCCCTTTTCATCTTAATAATTGAGACGTAAGATATCGTAACTGGATTCTTTGAGATGGCGTATTCTTTCGCGACGCCACAGAAACGGTCTCCGGTTTCGACGAAGGACGAGCGGGATGACTTCAATTTCGCCGATGATTAAATTAAATGACAATTTTCAATCGCTTTGTTCGAAATGTCTGAACAACGTCTAACTCGGTCAAACGGTCACGGTTTCACTAACCGTCTTATTCCTTAGATGACGTTTAAATTCTCGGTAGTTTAAATGGAATCGAAATATTTAAATGACTCGAATGTTTAAAATAGGAGCGATGTACATGTGACATGCATTCAAATTTAAACCGCATGCAAATTGCGCATGTAATCAGCGTGTGCTATATCATAAGAACGCTTTAAATCGATTTGTCGCAGCGCTTGTAATTCTTGTTATCTTTAGTATGGTAACAAAGATAAATTTGTAAAACAAAACTGTCCATCTGTAAACTAAGCTTTACTGCTGCAGCCGGCATTCAATTAATTTAAATATAAACTCGACAAATAAAAAAACATAGAAAAATGAAGTATATAGAAAAAAAATAGAACTCCATGTAAATAGAAACATGTTTTTTTATTAAATATCTCAAGTTATGCTTATAATTGTCATGCTTATAAAGGTCTATTATAAGATCTATTAATCGGTGGGAATAAGAACTCGATTTCTAATTTTTTGGCATGAAAATATAATCCTTATTTAATCTTGTTCGATCTCTTGAACTTTTTGTAGTCATTCTTGATGAAATCAGCGACTCTTTCGCCAATCATATTGACTGGAGCTACAGGATTGCCCGAAATCATCTAGGAAAGAAAAATCGATTAATCGAACTTAAAAGATAAAGGATATTAACAAAAAAAAAGATTAAGAAAAGTAAAAAAATTATTAATTAAAGAATAAGAGATATTAATTGCAATTTTTTCCTAAGCTGTGCTGCACATCGAAGAATTTCGTCAAAATTCTTTGTACACTTAGCGCAATGTTTGATTACTTTTTAAACGTGAATTAATAAGAATAAATAATATGACAATATATCAATTGGCCGCGATGTACTAATTAAAATTGGAAAAAATTTAGCTGCTTACTCTCGGCATAATAGACGCATCGGCCACTCTTAGGCCACTTATTCCGTAAACTTTCAGAGTTGGGTCAACGACAGCCATAGGGTCTGAGCAAGGGCCCATTTTGCAAGTGCCGGCTTGATGATTCTCGGGCCTGGTGTTGTATCGGAACTGGCAGTCCCAATACTCATAAGTCATCTCTCCATCTTTCTTGTATTGTTCGCATTCCGGAATGTACTCGACTATCATCCTCAAACCGTGCTTTTGCATCGCTTTTGTCTTCGACAGTTTTAAGATTTGTTGAACGCCCTGATAAAGAATTGCTCGATCTTGCGGATGCGCCAGATCGTTGCTCCAAATAATCGGATGCTCCAAAGGATCTTTGCAGGCGAGCGTCAGTCGGCCTGAAATTCATCAAATCAATTCTTTAATATGTATTCATCAATAGTACATCAATATATATATTTAAATTTAATTACTATTACAGAGAATAGAATCTTTGTTCCTTTCTTAGAGAAAAGTACATATTTTAACTCAATTGTTTTTGGATACTTTTGGACACTTATTCCGTTGAAGTGTATAATTGTAATCGATTTTCTTCTAATTCGATTACAAACATTATATTATGGAGTGAATTAATCGAGCGAATGGGATAAAATTAAAGAGGATTTAATTGCCAAAGTAGACGTTATATAATTTCGTCGAAAGACACTGAGAAAAAGCGTTGACAGCATTGTAATTCATTTTAAAATGAATACGCGATGTATTTTTATCTATTTCGCCAGAATATTATCGGTATTCTTCTATGCTAATATCCTGTATCTGGAGCGAGACGTAAATTATATAATTGTCAACTTACCTCTACTTAACGTATGAAGATTTACGGCTGTAAATCTAACTGTCTGTTTATTATCGTACGTTTCCAAGTCCGCAATTCTGCCACCAGTGTTGCAAATGGCTTGGTAGCCGGCGAAGAAGATCTGAATGTCCGGATCATCCGCGGTAGTGTAGTTGGATGCCAGAATCCCGGTGACCTGAGCCAAACCCGTGGACGACATCGGGCCAGTTTGATTGTACAAATACATTTCGGCATTGTCCATATTCAGCAAATTCTCATTTTCCTGATTGAGAGTGAAATCTAGGCCGAACGACACGTGGTTGTGAAGATTTTCGCCGACTCCCGGTAGATCGACAACTGTGCGAATCCCTACGGAATCCAGGTGACTCTTCGGCCCGATGCCCGACAGGAGCAGAAGTTGAGGTGAATTTATGGTGCCGGCCGAGAGGATCACCTCCTTCCTCGCCTTTACGGTGTACTGTCGGCCATTCTGCAAATAGAATACACATCAGGACTCAGAGACAGACCATTGGGTATTTCTTACAGATCGCAAAATCGCGCCTGAAAGAATTCGAAAGAAGTACGATGGAGCAGTTTACCATAATGAGCGTGATTCCCTCAGCTGTCACTTTTGATAGAATTTTTTTCGTAATGACCTTCGTCGCCGTCGCGTTCAGAGCTACGTGCAAGTTTTTGCGACTTCTGTGCGGCCATAAATAGGCCCTGGCTGCGCTACGTCTGACGCCGCTTTCGCTGATCGTTTGCGCCACGGTGAATCCTGTGATATTTTGACCTACTAAGTCCTCGCTGATTCCCAAACTTGCCTCCTCTGCCGCTGTCATTATGTCCCAAGCGAATTGCGGTTGCCAGGGGAATCTATTAATGAAAGCAATCAGAGAGTTTAATTCGTTTATGTGTAGATCAATTAAAGCAACGGAGGGAAACTATGGAGTTAGAGGTATTCACAATGTAGTTTTACATGCATAGATCCTGCTTAATGAATGCCAAATCAACCACACTAATAGGGATGAACGCGATACCGGAATACTTTTCAAGGACAAAGTTAATGCTCTAACGTAACTGATAACTGATTATGTAACAGACATCAAAGGACAATTGTAAATTGATTATGATGCAATCGTAATCGGTTACATTTTAGAAAAGTTTATTATCGCGGTATTAAAATAAAAAAAAATGAATTATGCATTATGAACATTTAAAGACCGATAAATGATTTTAACATAAAAATGTAATATATAAAATGTATATGGTTTATACATATTTTCAATGTTATGTTATTAAAAACATTTATCAGTTTAAATAATTATATACTTGAACAAAAAATGACCTTGCCATTTTATCTAATTATTATAAGTATTACCAATAAGTGCCTTAGTAATCGAACTAGATAAAGACAAGTCCCGAAAAATCGAAAGCTTCCAGGTACGAACTTTAGCTAAAGTAATATTTTTTGCAATAAGATTTATTTTTATAGGGCGATTTTTTATCGATATTATTTATTTGATTATCGTAATATTAGCATATTATATATTACTGATCGTAACTAGTTATGTTGCAAGTTTGTTGATAACGACTAATATAGTTAATAACACAAAACTCTTATCGAATTTATATTTGAATTGTGTGTGTGTGTGTGTGTGTGTGTGTGTGTGTGTGTGTGTGTGTGTGTGTGTGTGTGTGTGTGTGTGTGTGTGTGTGTGTGTGTGTGTGTGTGATTATATATATATGTAAATAATATATGTAATATATGTGTATATACACACACACACACACACACACACACACACACACTCAAAAGTTTATAAAAATAGTTATTAATCAAGACATTATTGCGACTATATATGCCTTATACATATTTTTTGTGTTAAGAATACTTAAGAACTTTGAAATATTTATATATTTCAACAAAAAATAACGTCCTTGTCTTCTTATCTGATTGTTATGACAAATATCTCCACTTAATAGTCAAACTGGATAAAGACCGTCCGTCTCGGAAAGTCGAAAGCTTCTAGATTCGAATTCTGAGGTGATATTTCTCGCAATAAGATTTATTTTTATAAGGCGATTTTTCATCGATATCATTTATTTGATTATCAAAGTATAAGGAAATAAAAATATATTTTTGGTTTTGACCAACTGTGTCGTTATTGATAACGACTAATGCAGTCAGTAGCAAACAAAACTTCTATTGAATTTTATATATATATATATATATATATATATACACACACACACACACACACATGTACACACGTACATATGTCACAATAAAAGCGTAAAATTTAATAAATGTATATATTAGTATTAGTTAATGTATGCATTGATGTATACATTGATTACCAAGTGTAAATAGTATGTGCATACATTGACTAGTAAATATATACAATTACATATTTATTAACATATTTATTGTGACATATATATTATATAAATTTGTAGAAATAATTATTATAAATATCAAGGTTGGTGACTGGTTTCCTTGTACATATTTCTTGTGTTAAAAGCTTTTAAATGTTTATATTACATCAGCAAAAAATCGACGTCCTTGTATTAAATTATGACCTTATACTCTGTTATCAAACTATTAATTTATTTAACTATTGCGATAAATATCTGCACGTATGCCTCACAATTAGTAGTCGAAGACATTGATCAGATAAAGACATTGTCTCAGGAAGTCAGGAGCTTCCGAATTCTAACTGCAGTGATGCTTTTGCAATAAATTTTAATTTTACATTTATTTTTAATATTTATTTGATCATCAAGCAGCAAGCTATATTGATAACCGCATGTTTGTGGCAAAAAAATGAATTCATTGAATTTACGTGTATAAATATTAAACAGTTGTGACTATATCTACATATGAGAAAACGTACCTTTCGACCGGCATTGGACCTCCAGTAGCGTGATCCTGTGCTCTGACTCTTCCAATCTCTTTATTATCCTCTGATTTGAAAAAGTATGGCAACACCTAGAGAAAGAGAGAGAGAGAGAGAGAAAGAAAAAGATAATATAAAATATTAACAATACCCTATGTTATATTACGATCTTGACAATAATCTTTTCTTGCTTCGTACATCTTGCCATGACCATCCCTCGTTTCCCATCTCTTCCCATCTGTCATAATCTTTCGCGTGTCCTCGATGGTATGCCATACCATGATGGGTGGTGCACCCGCCGAGATTTTTACCTCTGGGCCAGCTGCAGCTACCGTTATATTTCAGGCAGGCGTACGATTCATTCGTAGTTTTATATCGCCAGTCCAGATCGGTGTCTGCATTTGTGAGCGCAATTGCAATTAATCGCATTAATGATTATCGTACATTAAGTTTAATGATTAGAAAGATATAGATATAAATTACTGATCGTTAAGTTTAATGATTAGAAAGACATAAATGTAAATTACTGATCGTTAAGTTTAATGATTAGAAAGACATAAATATAAATTACTGAGGTAGAGCTGAAGGTGACTCGGTATTTGCATGCCAGCTATCTCGTCCGGTCCAGCTTCCACAAGCAGCACACTCCAGTTTTCAATTTCGCTCAGTCTAGCGGCCACGACCGATCCTGCTGCACCACCTGAATGAACAACGATAAAAGACGCAGCTGTAACTTTAAACAATAAACATTCGATCGCTCAAAAATAAAGAAAATTAGTTAACTCGTCGTATATTTAACTCGTTGAGTCGATACGATTTGTACGAATGAAAGGGTTCGCGTAGTTAATCTCGCGTGCATTCGGTGAACATAATTTTGCGGAATGTTTTGTTAAATTGCCAGGTAAGGTGGATCGTGATAGCCCATTATGTGTATTGATCTTACCTCCAACGACAATGAAGTCGTAACTAAGCTGCGGTTTCTTGATGGGCCTGATTCGCTCGCACACACCGTTAATTATTGTGTTGTACGTACACAACGTGTTCAACATAGCCAGAAACAAAGTAGCGGAATTAGCGTCGCAGACGTCGGTCAACGAAGGCCCGCCTACGAAGGGCGACGAACACGGTGCTTGTGGTACCTGGGACTCCGGTATGTTCTATAATACCGCATAACACCATAGTTCGCACAACTGGATGTATCGCAGTTAAAAATGTTGATCTCGATTTTATACGCCGATATAAACCGTAGAACGACGCTCCGTTATTTCGTGAATATTGCGATCATCGCTGTTGCAAAATCACTTTACTCCCAATTAAATCATGAATAGCGCAATAATCTACGGAGATTTAACATGATTTAACACATTTTAACACATTTATTTGTTGTATAATATCTACGATTAACTTTATAGAATTCTGCAAAATTTTAATAATTTTAGAGAAATTAATTACGGTAGACGAACGTTATTTTATTAAAATACACACACACACACACACACACACACACACACACACATATATATATATATATATATATATATATATACATATATACGTTTTAATGTATATTTCAAAATAAATTGGAAAAAAAGTTTCGGTCATGTCGCGGGAGATTATTTGATGTTCTTATTGTATCGGGGCTGAGTTTCTTTAATTAGCTTTTGTAACTATGAATCGTTTAAAAAATTTCAAAATTCATTTCGTCCTTTTAATATATCCTCCTTTGAGTATTCACTTTTTTTTTTTTTATCAAACACTTTGCATCTGATGCAATTGACAATAAGCGCAATATTCGCAGGATATATAGGAACGTACCATTTTTCGTGCAATGCAGTCGTCGTAAGGAGAACTGTTTGTTTCGCTCGGCGTTCGCTCACTGATTACAGTGTCCGTTTTGTTGTCGCTTTGTTATATATATTCGTTTCGCGTATATGCATATGCACGAAATGTTCCGCGAAATGTCTAGCTGTGATTAAGTGCACAACGTACATAACATAAAAACGATAATAACGGCGCTTGTTATAATACCCATGCTTGTCATACTTGTAAATCACTGCGTGCTATCATTTCGAAAAAATGATGGACAATCTGTCACTAAAATGGCACAAATAAAATAGATAAACCGTGCGTTACTACGAAATGCGTTTCCGTTGAATTCTAGATTTGCATTCCGGAAATTGAAGTAGGAGCTTACGTAACACGTGAAACATTAATTTATTAATGCTTGACTTCACGATTGAAGTTTTTAAATTGTTCAGATTGTTTTGTATATTATCCTACTTTAATGAAGACAGTCTTGGAAATGAAGTAAATGAATTCACAAAAAAATAGGTCGAACAAAAGTTGTCGCATTTCAAGAAGCTTATGATCATGATCATGATTATGATTGATTCTCACATGGGGCCACTGTCGAGATTTTTTTATGGTTATTATTTTTATAAATGGAACATATATTGTTTTGTTACATAATACGATTTCTTTTGTTATTCTGAATAAAAAATATTAAGGTATAGTTAACAGAAAGTTAATAGTTCACGAAATATTTTACTTTATTCTGACATAGAATATAAAATATCTCAAATAAATTGTTTATTTTTTATAATCGTACTTTAATATTTTTATATACAAGATAATGAGTCAAATCAATTAATGCAAAATACGTAATTGCTTCAAAGAAAATAAGATATTGTTCTATTTAAAAAAATTGCTGATTTTAAAATTTCAAAAATTTAAAAAAAAATATTTTATTCATAATAATATTTATCTCCTCGAAGCAAATAAATTCTTCCGTACACATTTTCTCGTATCATTAAAATTAATGAAGATATTTTAGATTCTAATATTAGATGACTCATTTTGTATGCTTTTTTAAAAAATAGAACTACATGCTTATATCGATCGATTTGTCTCACTATTGTTTTCCCCGATTGTTGAGTTTATTTATGTAAACGCGATTCATAATAGTGTTGTAGGAGCGGATCATCGGAAACGGGTACAAGCGGATGTTCCATATTTGATATTTGCTATTATGCAATCTTGTTTATTTACAATATTTTGATTTACACTCGGACACTCTGCGAGCGATCGAGCTATCCATATTTATAATTCATTTCATTTTTTTTACATATTTCTCTGTTAACAATTAATTACTATATTTTTTGGCGGTTGATATAACCAGGTACCAGAATCTGTCTTTGGTCATCATTTCAATAGGACATCCATGTGATGGGTGATATATTATATGCCACGGCTATTGAAAAGCTACTACGCTACGTGATAATCGAAAGAGATTATTAGCATAATATATACATCTAAATTTTTTCATAATTCTAAACTTGGTGCAATACAATAACTAAACAATAGGAAATTGTAGCTTTGTTTAAGGAGTTAACGATAATAGTAACAATACCCATAAATTGTACGGAGATTTGCGCTCATCGGCATCGCGGCCGATCGATCGACGATCGATAGATCTCGCGACAGCCGCGCCGCCCACGATGCGCGCAATCTTATCTTAGGAAATTCCTAAATGGAAATTAAGACATGGCGGTGCAGTGAGACGACGACTGACTCCTCAGTCGCACGGCTTTCTACACTTAGTAACAATAATTGCACATTGTGACATAATTCCGAGTCTAAACGTAGCGCTCGAGCGATCGAGCGAGATGCCAGGCCGGCTTGATCGCGCGGCCATACCGAGGAGAAAGGAACTCGCAGCCTATCGGGGATCTTCCAGAGTCCTCGCCTTTGGTCGCGTTCTCGCCGACTTTCTTAGGCTGCGGAAAACGCATTGATGGATGCAATAAGAGACTAGATAGATCGTGGAGCCCGGCTACCATATAGCCTGATCCCAGTCGATGTACTTGATCCCCCAAAGTAACAGGTCCAGCGTACTGTCGATTGTCGTGCGTGAACTAGGAAACATGGTAAATTGCTGGTGACTATTGGTGGTTCCAATGATGATTGTGGTTGTGATTCCATATGGGGCAAGGTTCTTTCCCGTACCATTGTGTACCGGCAGCGCCCCAGTCGGACTTGATGAACGCGGCCGCCTTTTCGCCAATCATCATGGACGGGGCCGCCGTGTTGCTGGACGTTACCTTAAAAGACAATGCCACATTCTGTATCTTCTTTCCTAATTCTCGCAAATTAGAGTGTAAAAGAATCTTAACGAGATAACGAGATTTTTTTTTTTTTTGTAAATATATAAAATATGATAAAGTTTAGCTCCAGTTCAATACCTCAATAGAGGTATTGAACTGGAGCTAAAAAAAAAAAAAACGGATGAAAATCACGGATGACTATCACTATTAGCATTCTCATACAAAATTTATTTGTTCACTTTGTAATTCCCCTTTGTAATTCTATGATCTTTCACGATCATATCACAGTCTTTTACGATATTTACGATATCTACAATTCCCATCAGATTCTAAGAAAACAGAAATTTTTCCTCTCTCATTTTTACGCTGTGCATTAATTCGTATTTCACATTTTTACATAATTCTAATTCTCCAATTGTTTTTCATATTTCGCAGCGCACGAGATTATAAATAAAATTATCTCGGTCGAATTATAGATTGTCTTTACGTAACAGGAAATCCCAACGGATGATTAAATCACAAATGGGAGTCATCGCAAAAAGAAAATTTGAATATCATTCAGCGAGTTCATTTTGGTTGAGAAGTATTTATACTGTAGAAAATATAAAGAGGAAAAAGAGAAACATATCTATGCTCAAAATATTCCCACACGATCGCCGAAGATACCAACCTGCGGCATAATAGATGCATCGGCCACGCGAAGATTCCTGATGCCGTATACCCTCAATCGATTGTCTACCACAGCCATGGGATCGTCGTGCGGGCCCATCTTGCAGGAACCTGCCTGATGATTTTCCGGGCCGGTGTCCTGGCGCACGGCACAGGCCCAATATTCCTGGCTCATGAAGGCATACTGAGAGCACGCTTGCAACGGGCTGTGGTTTAAAGTCATGTTGTACTTGGCCATGGCACTGGTATTGGCGAGCGACAGCGCGATCTCGATGCCCTCCACGAGGACCGCCACGTCCATAGGATCGCTCAGGTAGTTGCCCCAGATGATCGGCTTCTCGAGAGGATTGTTACTAGCGAGAAGTAGCCTTCCTGTAACCAAATTCGTTCACCGACGAATTAAATTATGACGAAGCTGATGTGCTATATTGACTATTGTCAAAATTCGTCGGAATTTTACGGACCATCGAGATGCGACGCGAGAGCATTGATTAATCAATTTGCAGAAATTTTGGTGGATGAACCAGCCCCATCGTTTCCGCGTTTATTTAAATTACGAATTTGGAATTTTGGAACGGCGTGGCCGCGATCGATGATAAATTCATCGCAATTGACTCACTTTTTTTGTCCGGAAGCCCGGTATTCCGGGTTAATTTACGATTATCGCTTACCTTTGCTACGCGGATGCGTCATCGTCGGCGACATGCTGATACTGCGGCCGTTGTTATTCATGAGGGCACCTACTTCGCCAGTGGTCGCGCAGGCGGCCTGATAACCGCCGAAGAATATCTGAATGTCGGGGTGGTCCGGGGTTGTGTAGATCGACGGTAGCATCCCGGTCAATTGCGATAGACCCGTCGACGCCATCGGTCCCTTCTGGAAGGCGATGTATTCCGCGGCGGACGCCCAGGTTAGATCGAACAGGTTCGGCTGATTGGTGGTCCACGATAAGGTATACGACGCGTGATTATGTAGGTTCTGCCCAACACCTGGAGCAAAATGGCCCAATTAAAAACGCGGTTATCGACATTGACGTAAATTCCTCGATCCGATCGATTCGATGCTCGTTTCAGCTAGTTATTCGTTCGATAAGATCGAAAACTCTGTGCCGTTTCGTAATTAATATATCCGCGAAGATTAATCTCGATCTAGTATTTTAAATAAAACACTAAAAAGAATCAAAAGATTATTTATTTTTCTTTTGCCTCGATTTTCTCTTTCAACGGCACGGAAATTCTACTTCCCGAGACCCTTCGTTAATCATCTCGTAATTCGCAGAATTGCGAATCGAATCGAAGAAACTTTCGTGCGTTATCGGTAAATTGTGCTAAATTCCGTCGGAGGATTATTGTCTCTCCGGGATAGATAGATCGCTGTATTCGTAATGACCTTACACACGATGAACGTACTGCTTACCTGGGAGATCCCTGACGACTGTGACGTTCACCGCCTGCAGATGTTCCTTCGGCCCGATTCCGGAGAGTAGCAACAGTTGAGGCGAATTTACGGCACCACCGGAGGCGATTACCTCCTTTGTGGCGCGGGCAACTCGAAGTTCACCATCCTGAAGATGCGTTCATTGAAACTCACATCACCAAACTGACGCGCTTTAGAGCGCGAACTTGATTTCGCGTTCTAAGTGCCGGTAACCGCCCCGGCGAAAAGCAAAGTTCCCTGATGCCGCGCGATATTGCCGTATTTATGTATACTTTCAACAATGTATCAACATTTCACGGGATTCGATTTGCAATTAGTCGCGTCGCAATTAATATGAAAACAGTCAAAATCAAGCTGCGTTAAATGTAACTTTTGTAACTCGTTTTCAGATTTTTAATGACGTCGATATTGATGACACTGCGGTAAACTGATTATCGATGTTTGCATATGAAAAACTCGTAAATGCAGCAAACTATGCAAGCAAGATAAAAGTTATCTTTTTAATAGCCATGAAAGTGACTCTATTACGCTATATTCACGCATGAGTTATTAACCATTATATAATTATTGGTTTGCACATGAAAAACTTATAACTTCAGCGTGATAAAAATTATCTTCTTAACATCCATGTGTGTGAATCTATTACGTGATATTTGCGCATGAGCTATCAGCCATTATATAATTATTGATTTATCCATGAAAAACTTGTAACCTCAATGAACGAGAGGAAAAAAAAAAAAACTAGCATTTTTAATGTCCGATGAAAATGACTCTGCATCGTGTGACTTTTGTGCATGGTTACTAGAGCGTTATATCTTAATATAGGCGAAACAATAAAAATAAAATAAGACCCTCGACAAATTTTCACTCGTGCATAATATAGATTTTTCAAGCGTAACGCGCTCAGTGTATTAATAAAAGCTGCAGCGGATTTCTCTGTAACTTTCGGCCGGATAAAAACCTCCTGCTCGCGATATCGTGACAAACAGAATATCGGACGATATTCATAAAAATTTATATGTATAGGTATAGTTGTGTGATCCTCGACGAATATTTGAGAATAAATTCATAGATAATATCGCTACAATGATACAACAATTTAGAGAAGGCACATTTGTTAATCTATGACGTCATATCTACGAAAAATTGCACCGGAAATGTCATCCCATGTCTAAAATTTTAAATACGTAATGTACAAATATTAATGAATTATTAAATTAATAATTAATAAAATAATAGGATAAAAATTTCCAGTGTCGTGTTGAGACGATATGAATGTTAGTGTTTTTTTTTTTTTATATATTAATAACAATATTAGTGTACTGACTTGATAATATTGGACTCCAACGGCTTTGCCATTTTCGACGATGATCTTCGTGGCGGTGGCATTCAGAGCGACATTCAAATTCTTCCGTTTTCGTATCGGTCGGATGAACGCCGAGGCGCTGCTCACTCGAACACCGTCTCTACTTGTGGTTTGAGCCACGGTAAATCCCGTAAACTGATCTCCATTCAGGTCCTCGCTAATCGGATATCCTCTTTCGGCCGCCGCATCGAGGATGTCGTTCGCTATCGGAGGCTTCCACGGGAACCGTTCGACGGTTAACATACCACCGGTCCCATGGTACTTGCGACCGACTCGGTGGATCTCTGTATTGTTCTCCGAGCACATAAAGTACGGCAGAACCTAAATAAGAGAGGTCAGACATTACCGGAATTCCCTTTTCGTACCCGATCTCTCTTCGAGGCGTCCCAGAATGGAAAACTTTCAGCGATCGATTTTCGAAAGTACACACGACGCAACTTTCTTCCCTCTTAGATTCTTGTTTTATAAAACCGCTTGAGACTCGCAATATCATAGGAATAGGACGTATGCTAATGATACTATAATTTATACTTTATAGCGCTTTTTATTAGCTCGATATGTTATGACCGAACGAGTATATTGAGGCGGTGTTGTAAGAGTTATTTCCTATAAAAGATATACGGACTGTCTCACCGGAGACCGCGACTTCCGCCGGGTTCCGAAATGGGTTTCTGAAAACGATTTAGATCGGTGTCGCCTATCATGGGTACAAAATCAATTACTCATATTTAGGACTATTCGGAGTACCCGAAATAGCCGGGGGCAGACAGATTTATGGGATCTTACATCACGCCAGCTCCATCCGTGATTGCCCATGGCCGCCCAATTGTCAAAATCTTTCGGGTGGCCCCGGTTATACATCATACCATTGTGGACGGACGTCCCGCCGAGATTTTTACCGCGCGGCCAACTGCAGGACCCGTTGGTTGACAGACAAGCGTTCATCTCGTTCGTGGTTTGATACTGCCAGTCAATGTCAGTTCCTATCGGCAAAATTGTCAGATCGTTTAACATGCGTAAAGCCCGCAACGGATCGTAACAGCCCTCGCAATAATATAGATTCCAGATGAGCACTGCAACAATTTCCTCTCGCAGGTGCTCGAAATGCAACTCTCTCATGCTTCAAATGAAAGCGATACGATTTCCTCGCGTTATATTCCCGACCCGCGTGAATATCTCAAGCCGTATTCGATTTTTTTTTTTTCTTTTCCATATCTCCACAGATTTTATTTTAATTAACTTGATATCGATCCCCTCCTGATAAAATTATTGGGAGAATAATGATCATAGAATTAAACACGGGTTTAATTCCAAAATTAAGCTTCAAAGATGCTAATAAATGATAATGTATCAGCTCTTTTCGAATTTTAAGCAGACGCCAAATTTAATTTTACGGCATAATTAACGAACGTTAAAATTGACGAAGGATTGATATTCCACGGTGGAAAATCGAGTCAAAATGAATTAAGCATGAAAAGCTTTCGCCCATTTTGTACTTCAGTTAAGTTACTCGATGTCGAACGAGAATGGAGAGAAAAAAATCAAGCGGAACATAGATAGCATTAATCGGCGGACAGGGTCTTAGTGTCGAATTATTTTTCATTGAATATATAATTTCAAGGCAAATATAATACTTATATATCGCGAACTATGCGTTATTAAATTACCGATCTTGCAACGTAACTCAAAGCTAGGGGATTTCTTCCCTTCATAATAAGTCGACAATCAATTTTGAAATCGATCAGTCCCGTACTCAATGAAAAAAAAAATCAAAACTGATTTCAGATGTGAAATATAAGTAATAAGTGTAAAATGATAAATGTAAATTGTCTGCAGCTAAATGCTCATTATCGGCGAGGTTTTCAACGTGGTGTAGATAACGGAAACGCTTTGTATATGGCAAAGTCCAATTGAAACTTACCCAGAAACATCGCCACCATACTGGGAACCTGGGCACCCGGTGGCTCGTCGGGGCCGGCTTCTAGCAACAAAACTTTCCATTCGGGTATGTCGCTCAGTCTAGACGCCACCACGGCACCGGCTGATCCTCCTAATTCGGAAGCGACAAAAGTCATTAAAGTCCCTATCGTTATTCAGCGCGAGCGCCGGCTACTTCGAGAAAAATGCATCCGACGACGGCCGGCGATGCGGAAGAAGCGGGTTTCGGGTGAAACGCCGCCATAATTGCACTCGCCGGAAGGAAGGCATCTGCACGATTCTAATTAACTTTTCCTTTTTTTTTTTTTTTTTTTTTTTCGCGATTAAATCCACGATCGGTCGATAAATCGTCCCGGCTTCGCCGGGTCGTTTCACCCGATCGAGTCGCGCCTCTCCGTCCGAATATATCAACGTTCGGTTAATGATAGATGCGAAGAAAGTCGGGAAGTCTCTTCTATTCTTCGGAAGGAGAGTTGAAAAGTCATCGGTCGATTAGCGTGCCGTCGTACGTAGTCTCGGATTGTTATGTTAAGCGGCTATCACCGGACGTATGTAATTTGCCGCCGTGGGTGTTATTATCACCGATTTTATCAACCGTGGCGAAAAGACTCGGCTGCAGCGTCACTGGAAAGTTGGTAGTTAAGGCCTTGACAATGGTTTGCCAAGAACCGTGCGAATACGTGAGTGCATGGCTATTTTTGCGCGAGCTGAATGCGCTTCGAGACGTCTTCTCACCGGCGATTTCAGTACTCCTTTCCGGAATTGTTAAATTCCGTAATTGCTAAATCTACAATAATAATCTTGAATGTATGCGCCAGTGCGCGAGAAAATTTCTGGAAGAGACGCGCCGAGCTCGGTATTTTATCCGGGCACGAAGGATCTTCGCGCAACCGACGTTGTATTTTTAATTCTGAATTTTGCATCCTTAGCCTGAATGCTATGTCGGTTTATATACGTGTTCGTGTTCTTAGATGGAACACTGCCGACCGGCCGTTTTCTAAAATATGCTTTGACCCTTTAAATAAAACATCTTATCGCGATGCTTTCGCAACTCCATGCATGGACAAATGAATTGTTAATTCAGGCTTTCGAGTAGCACGATGAAACGGACGTTCCCATCCACAAGCGGAGATTCCCGCGTTTGCATGGTCAGTCGAGATTTGCGAATGTCACCGCATTATCGGCGCGACGTTCGTTTCGAAACGGTCACGCGACCGGCATAATTCGCATACTCGTGTGGATATACAATAATGCAGGAGTTCCAATAATGGTGTTCCGCCGCACATGAAAATGTATTATTTTGCCGCGGCGTATTGACAATGAGCATAATGACGGAGGGAAATTTGCGTTTCATTTTTTCCCCATTTTTTTTTTCTACGTCCGATTAATTGAACGGATCAACTCAACGGGACCGTGAGATATGGGTTTCATGGCGACATAAATACGTTCCGTCGCTTACAACGGAATCGCGTTAATCGAATTCTACTTTCCCGCAGATATTACGGATTACAGCCGGGATATTCTAATCAAGAAATTCAATTAGCATTTCCGCATGTGTATCAAATCGCGTTACGGCGACTGCCACTTGCGTAATACGATTTACCCGCCCTATTTTGTCGATCGCGCATAATTACATCCATGTAAATCGGGCTCTCGCGTGTAACGGCCAAATACAAATTTCTTTCCTGACTTAATGTCTTCCGTATGAATACGCTTACCTGGCCATTTTTACAGCTTAATTTTGCGGCGAGCGCATCGCCCGGGATTTTATCACGTCTCATACTAAAAAAATATATATCACATCCCGCACTTTGTATCAACGAAACCGATAAATGTGGATTCCGAGCGGAAAGCTAATATGGGGCTAATATGGAGGGGGGAATTTTTCGAGCGAAAAATTTGTATTTCTATATTATTATTTCGAAAACGTATATACTTTGTGGAATAGATTACGGCCATTTACTAACGGATGTCAAAACACGAGAAAATTGGCCCGCTTTGCATGTATAAACACAGAATTTGCACATTACTACATTATTTGCATGACTCTAGAATTGCAACAGTGTAAATGAACCTTTCCGGTCTTGTTTAATGATATGACTTGATAACGGGCGTTATCAAACTTGGAAAAACGACTTTTCTAAAAAGCAAATATATGTTTGCGCGCCCACTTGAACGTGACATGTGCGTCTCGTTGAAAAATATATATGAAAACGTATATAAAGATTTCCCTTTCCTCTAATTTTATATTCTTGCATAAAGTAAAGCAATACTCGAGGCTTTAATTAAAGCTGTTAGATACTTTCCGATATCATCATGTCGAACGTTCGCTCACGTAACTTTTATACATACATATATATATATTTTTTTTTTTCTATTAGGAGACTACGACATTTATACGTCAGATTTCTCGTGAATTATGAAACGAATGATCGCGTTATAAGATATATGGGGGAGCGAGATAGTTGATGCATATTCAACAAAATTACTTCCAGTCAATTCCTGCCCCTCTTTTTAACATCCATGAATTTTATATCTATAATACTATAGATGGATAAATATTTAACCACAGCCGCGGTAACGTGCTGTCTGGGAAATCGCATGTGTTGTAAATATATTAAATATAAAACTTATATTTTTTTCTTTTATATATATTTTTTTTTATATACACTATATATATATATATATATATATATATAAAAAACATAGTTTTCACGCGATGAAACATTTCCGATCTTACCATGTTTCCTTCTTTCGCTCGACGGAATATACCTGATATTTCAATCGATGATTGTTAAACGTATTTGTAACGCGCTCGAGGGGGCACGACATTACCGTTTGCAGAAAAACGAGTTATGCGGTGAAACCATCGGTCCTCTCTTCCCCCTTCTGTCCACAAATAGAAATGAGAAGAAAGTCCCGGAAGGAAGAAAAACGCCGGCGCGAATTCGCGAGCGAGCGAACGAGCGAGTTTACGCGTCAAATTTGTCTCTCGATGATTAGCCGTCCAGTTGAACTTGATGTCGCGCGACTTCCCGCGTTTTCTAAAGAATTTTCATATTGACGCCAAGCCAGGAACAAACCAGGAGGAATTTTATCCGCTAAATCAGCTTAACGATGTCTATAATTAGCTCTTTTATGAGAACCACTTTGAATTCAGCAATTAATAAGGGAAATTGCTTCCCGTTCCGGACGAACTTTCCATATACGTACTTTAAGTAAGCAAACGCGAATTGAGTTTATGTTAATTACGTTGTTCCAAAGATATATCAGTGGCCAAAAAGAATATTTGCATAATTCAGCTTGTTGGAAATAACTTCATGTACAGAGCGGAAAAATATTATTACAAAGCGCCTTTACCAAAATAGGTCTTTATACTGATGTATTTAAGCAGCTTCCACGTATAAAATTCTCGAAAAAAATAGATTATTTTCTTTATCCTGTAAACATTTAAATAATAATTAGGCCAATTAAATAACGAATATTTTTAAATAAAGAATTAATTAATCTGGAATTAATTCACGTAGAAAAGAAATAAAAGATTTGAATAAATTTATGTCTATTAAAGTATATTTATCATTCGTGTATTACTTTTTAATACGATAGCTTTTTCTCAAATTTTATTCAATAGAATATAAACATATACATATACATATTTTATACTAATAATTTTTCTATGGAGAAAATAATAAATTATTTAAGTATTATTATATTACGATCATTCTCAATATATAACCGATTTAGTTGCAGTTAATATCTACATCTCGAAAGTTCGGTCGGATTTTTTCCTTGAAAATCTAGTTCGTTTTGCTTTTCCGTACATAATTCAACCGGGATTAAGAAAAATGTTATCTAATGACCGTGCAAGAATGTCGTTCGAATGTCTGTCTCGTTCGAATGGAATAAATATTCTTCCGATTGCGCGCCGGAATTGTTCTTTGTTTTCTTACGTTTTCGCAGCTCGGCGACCCGCTTTCGGCGCAACAGCGCGGAAAATAGACTGCGTCCGTTCGCGATCGTTCTTGTCGCCATTCTTTCGGTATTCGCGATCCTCCCGGAGTCTCTCTCTCTCTCTCTCTCTCTTTCTCTCGCTCAGGAAGAATCAGTAAAGTGGTAACGCTACGAGTACGATAGTCACTTCTTTCCGCATGATTTTCCGCGCGACACGTTTGCGCTCCGGAGCGTTGAAAAAATATTCCATCCGACGCCCGTTCGAGGAAGACGATATCTTATCTAGCTATTTACGCGCACGGTAATTTTTTTTACGGTAATTTTTTTTCTGTGTATGTTACGATAATTTTTTTGTATGTATATATGTATGTATGTATGTTACGTGAAGTATAAATATAATTCAAAAAAAACTTAATTTATAAAACATTGCTTACGTGGGCGTGCATTAATCGATTATTTAAATGTCGGAAAAACAATTAAAAATAAATGAGATTACGATTACAACGAGATATAAATAGAAATGAGTTTTTTGTGATAAAAGAAATAATTAATAAGTTATTAATCCTGAGAATTTAAAAAGAATTACAAGATAACGATATAAGGAGCTGAGCATTTGTTAACAGCGTTTTTGTAACGAGCGTAATTTATAAGAGACGTTGAAGACATAAGTGGACATAAGTGACGTTTACAGGAGATAACGTTCTAGCTTCGTGTAACATCGGCCGAAATACTCTTTACTACCGCTGGGAATTTTAATAGAGTCGACTAACAACCGACATTCGCCGTAATAAAGCTCGCGGGGATTGTTACGAAATATGGAATTCTTGGACATCGATTATTTTTATTAACCTCCGAAGGCCGAGATATGCAATACTATTCATAAAAATTGCAGACAAACGCTACAAGAAATTTTTTTTTTTTTTAGGCGTTTTACCTATAATCGACATCACATATTTATTATAATAAAATATTCTCCCATAAATAAATTGCCGTTTTATATGTAATATTTTCCAATATTGAATAATCCAATATTGAAGAATTCAAAGTTGATTATCTCATCTAATTTTATTTGCTTTCATGACACTATTAACCCAGATCCTATAAATGATCATTAATATTTTTTTTCATTTCTGTAAACTATACTTTATATATTACCCGTATGTTTATATTACATAATCCACTATTCTTGTCACGATAGTTTCCAGAAAGATCCAAATGCGATAGATTATTTTTTTTAGATCGGATAATGTCATATCCAAATGTCAATCATTCAATTATTACTAACCATCCTCGTGAAATACTAAACTGTTGTCCAGAATAGAACGAAAAGAAAAAGAGAAATCGTTCGGTAATGATATTCCTCTAAATTACTCGCCAGTATATTATTAGGTCTCATGCACGATAACGGGGCGATAAGTGGGACATTTATCGAATAATCCCAATATCGATCGGCCACAGGTAAAAAGCGTGCACGCCACGTCGGAGTCGCGAGTCGGAAAAACGCCAGAAAAACGAAGAATGTGTCTAATTTGCGTGTTGCAACGTGAATGTTTTTCGGCTTTGCTACTTCTACAACCACAGGCAGAGAAAGAGAGAGAGAGAGAGAGAGGGAGGGGAGACATAAACAGAAAAAAGGAAGGATAAGGAGACAAGTCGAGTCTCTCTCTCTCTCTCTCTCTCTCTCTCTCTCTCTCTCTCTCTCTCTCGCTCTCTCTCTCTCTCTCTCTCTGAATATCCGCGATAATCCGTGAGCAACGATAATTCCAACGTGTGCTGGCTGGGTTTCCTCCTTTTGCGCGTCACAGGAGTTCCTCCTCCTCTTTCTTCTCTTTCCCCTTCCTCCTCTTTCTCATTCTTCCTGCGACTGTAATGCGACTGCATTCGAATGAAGTCGGATATACGGAGAAGAGAAAAGGAGAGAGAGAAAGAGAGAGAGAGAGAGAGAGAGACTAGCAGGTGAAATCGTGCGATTCTGTCCCAGTAGAAACGACCCGCTCTTACGTAAGCAACGTACAAACGCAACGCGTATGTGCATGCGTGGAAAGAGGTTCGATGCACTCGTGCATCGCTTGATGAGAATGCGAGTGAACGAACGAGCGAACGAACGGGTTGTACATACGTTGATTTTCTCGGTTCTCCACGATTTCTCCCACGCTACGCCCGATCGATTTCGGTAGGAAGCCGGCGCACGTGCGCTCGACGTATCCCGCTGGAATTGCGGAGGAATCCAGAGGGCTACATGACACCGTGGATGAAAATGCCTATTCGCTCGACGAGAACGAGCGCTCGACGTGAACGTGGCTTTAAGTCTTCGTTACGCTCTCGCCGTCATCGCCGTTGTTGTGGGCGGTAACGCAAAACGTTCGCGCGGCGCAACTTGCCACCTGCGTTCGTATCCCGATTCGTATCTTTACGACCGCGCCAACTAGTTCGCGCTCCGACAGTTTGCTTATCGTTAGGCGGCATTTACGAGCCACTCCGCCTGCCGTCGCGGCTCCTCGCGGTCAAGGGTCCGTGATTTATCGCCGCGCGAAGAAAGTCCCCACTCCCTCCTCCTCCACCTCCTCCTCGCGAGTCGAGGGGGGAGGGAGGGGGCGAGAGCCCGCTAGTTTCCCGTGCCCGCGGATTTTACGTATGCGCCACGCCACGTATTCGCCTCCTTACGAGTAATCTTCGCGGGTTCCCGGTGTGTATTCGCCCTTCCCCCTCCCCCCCCCCCCCCGCTCCCGACAGTGTGTTGCGTGAAATGCAGTGGTCGAGAGCGGTTAGCATCGAACGAGGTCGCCGTTTCGCTACTCCCGCTTTCAAATGCAACCAAATTTATTCGGCTCGTCCCCGCGCGCACTCCGGTACACACACATTCTCCTCCTCCTCCTCCTCCTCCTCCTCTTCCTCCTCCTCCTCCTCCTCCGTGTACTGCCGCCAGTGTACTCGCGCGGCCCGTCCAATCGTCGTCGGCGACATTAATACGTGACTCACTGATCGCTATGCGCGAATGGAAATAACTCGTAATCGGAAACGAGCGGCGTGTGAAACTCCGCGACAGATCGCAATTTGTTAACCCATTTAGAAAACAAGCCTCGACGATCGCAGCGTGCATTCGCGCGCGTATATGTATGTGTGTACGGAATATAATTATATATCTTAAGTATTTATTTATAAGACGCGGATAAAACGGCGCGGTTTCACCGGCGTGATATAGTGTATTTATGAAAATGTCACACTCATCAAGATATTCATGTCCGCATTTTCGTACACGTGGAATATTTAACAAATGTAAATATTTAGCCATGTCAATGGATCTAACGTTTCTCATACTGAATAATTCTTAAGATAATGAAAATATTTGAAAACTAGTTCGTAGTCGAACTAATGCTTGAAATAACAGAAAAATTTGAAAAACGTTTGGAACGTTTGGAAAAAAAATATATATATATATATAAAACCGATAAAAAAACACGAGAACGACATCAGTGATCACATCATTTACTGTTGCGTTTGAATATTCGTATACGCAGCATGCAGCACGGATATTGAAATCGCGAGAGCACTCTACTCAAGATCCGATATTTAATTATTAAAATGAAGCGGGCAACCGCGAGAAGCCTTCTTTATCTCCGGCGGGCGTATCAATTTCGATTTTTCCGAGAATATTTAGCGCGTCGCGTTTTGACGCGTTACAGATGCAGAATGATGCGCGTTTATTCCGCTCGGCTGCCGTTTTATTTTCTGGCTGTGCAGGCAGCCGTGTTTGATCGGCGAAAAATACGGGGGGAAAAGTCGCGCCCCGTCGAGGGAAAAAACACACATCTCACCGTCTGTTATTGCCGTGAAAAATTGCGAACTTGGGGTCCGCATCGAGCACGCCGAGATATAGCTCATGCTTATTAATTTGTTACTCTCTCTCTCTCTCTCTGTGTGTGTGTGTGTGTGTGTGTGTGTGTGTGTGTGTGTGTGTGTGTGTGTGTGTGTGTGTGTGTGTGTGTGTGTGTGTGTGTGTGTGTGTGTGTGTGTGTGTGTGTGTGTAATATGTGTATACATATCTATTACACGATGCATCCATCATGGATATAGCAATACAGCAATTTGCTAATATCACGCTGCAATCTTTTTTTTTATTCGTCGTTCAGTATTTAAAAAAAATTATGCGGATTAACAATTTTTCTACCGCGTGCATCCATCTCGTTATTCTTTTATTAATTAATTCTTTTAAAAGCGCTGTTTTTATACATTTCAAAGAGTTATACGTAACGAATAAGCGCGCGTCTCTCGTCGTTTTTCCTTCTTAAAAAATTCTTTAATTCTTAAAAATTACCGATCGCATTCGAGCCTCGACTAATAGTCCCGGGCGAATAATAGTCCACCGATACCAACAATACGCGTCCACTCGCTGCCAGTCGTTGCGCGTATTAACGGGCAGCGACAGATCGCCAAAATGTATAAACAAAATGCAGGATGGGCGCGTGCACGCGTTCGCGCATGGCCGATCGCGTCGCCGGTACGAATTATCCCGAAATGCAAAGAGCGTATAAAATTCGTTGAGCCGTTTAAATCACATTATGCGCCGTCCTCTCCGCATTGCTCACGCTGGCGATCTGCATGCCAGCTCCCCTTTTCTCCTCCCTCCCCCTCTTCTCTCTCTCTCTCTCTCTCTCTCTCTCTCTCTCTCTCTCTCTCTCTCTCTCTCTCTCTCTCTCTCTCTCTTTCTCTCGTTTCTCTTTCTCTCTATCCTTCCAATGAATTTTGCCACCTTCGAGGATTTATATGTCCCGACAGAAACGTACAGAATAATGGATCGTAGCTTTGCCGGGATAATGACGCGACGGTCCACGCCGGATGAGGCGGTTTCGACAGGAGGGGACGCGGGGGATCCGAACAGTTGGAGGGAGAAAGAGAAGAGAAGGAGAGCCGGCGCGGCGTGTGGGAGTTGTAATTAAATTAATGATGCAATAATCACGCGCCTCGCGACCGAATAAATAACGGTCTGTATTAATATCGCATCGGAACGGGATACGCGCGATGCGTAGGGATGACGATCATGCGCGTCGAATTGCATTTTCACCGGCGAAATCGCTTCGTGCTCCTGTAAACGACAAATAACAATTGCCACCCGGTGGACCACGGGCGACGACTCGTGATAACTGTGTTTGGCCATGGTAAACATGTAAACGCCACCGGAGAGTTTATAGTGTTTTTTTTCTCCGTTCGACGGAGGCGAAATTCGCAGCGTGAGAAAAGCACGAGGTGTCCCACCTTCGCCCTTAAAATCGTCGATCTTTTCCGAGCATCTCGTTCAAACCGAACTATTCCAGATTTTTTTTTTCTTTTTTAAATTATCGCTTTAATAGCTTGTTAAATTTCCGCGAACAGCTCGGTGCAAATCGCGTATTCATTGCCACTGCGGACGCTACGCATGAAAATGTTTCCTGCTTTTTCATTAATTCGTTTTTCCGGTTACGGGGAGGAGGAGGAGACATGGAGGGGGTATGGGTACGGAGTTACGGTATAAATTGTTGCGAAACGTTTTACAGTGATTATTTCATTTGTTAATGCATTACGTTGAACATATATTTATTCATACGTATTTCTTCGTCTCTTATCGGAGGACGCGGGTAACATTTCTACTTTCGTTTTACAGCGGGAATGCGAAATAAACGTTGCGCGCGAGAAACGTTTGTTATTTCAATTTTCGGATTTTTCGGGATATAGATCTTGCATTACACGCGAAACTATATTTACGGGTCATATAAACAGCAGCGCGCAACGGCGCGGCGATATTCATTCCGCGCATTTTGCGCTTTTTTTTCCGGTGTTTTATCTTGATTTTCTAATCCATCTTCCGCACATTCAGGCGAGCGACCTCGGAGCGATAAAGGGCGCTTATTTTCCGGATTGTTACAAGTGCACCTTCATCATTCTTTACGTCGACTGTTGACGGTATAATAAGCTTTTAGCCTCGATTCTCTCGACGCGAAGAGATCCCTCGCGTTCTCCCCCTCCCCTTCATCCCCTTTCCCCATTCGTCGATCGTAATTTATATTTTTTTTTAACTGAGATGTTACGACGTCTTTTTCAATTGCATCCAATTACACTACGTCACGCCGCGCTGTTCACATCGCGATTTTATTCAGCGAAGCTTTATCGCATGCGCACGCGCATGCGACGGCGTCCGCTCGGCTCTAATGATAATGACAAAACCCATTTTCTTTCCTTTCCTTTCCTTTTCTTTCCTTTCCTTTCCTTTCCAGTCGACTCGACCCTTTTACTCATCGCCCTCCAACTTCGGCTTCGAGCATTGCGCCATTGTAATTATTCCGCGAGTCTCTTTCTTCCGACCGGGCATTGACGGAATAATTAATAAGCATCACGCTAATTACTCGACGACGGTGTTATTAATATTTTCTCCTCACCTCCGCGGTAATACACCCGCGGTCACCGACGCAACGATTAATCATTCCACACGAGTACGTTGCCGTGCATCTGCGCGCCGCCCCCCCCCCCCCCCCGGCTGTCTCTTAGGTCGCCGGCGCGCGTTTAATCAGAAAAAAAAATCTTTGTCGCACGTAGGCGTTCTTACGCGACGTATCCTCAGAGGAGAGAATCGCGTCTTTAATTAGAAGCGCACTGATCGCACTGATGTAATACTACAGGGAATGAAGAGACTTTCCACGTTCACGTTACATCTCCGTGATTTTTTTTCTCTCTCTTTCCCGCGCGGCGCGACACGATATTCTTACTTACCGGGAGGGGGGAGGAGAGGGGTAAGCGAGAATTCTCTCGCGGGGGTGTGGAAAATTCGAACCGAGCAAGAGGACTCCGCTCGATATCGCCGGAGCGAAGCGCAGTCATCCACGCGGCGACCGGATAACCGGTCGAGTCACTGAAAAATTCCATCTTCCCGTCCGGATATCCCGGGAGTCCTATCGGGAATTATCACCGAAAGGGAAGCAAAGAAAATTAGTTTCGATCGCTCGATCCCGAGTTCGGTATCGTCCATTCCCGGCGACCAACGAATTTCCGGGGACAGGATTTACGCGACGGGTTTTATCAACCGCATACTAAAATATTCAATTATGTGCTTTTCCCTTCTCTCTCTTTTTTTCTCTCTTTCTCTCTCGCTTTCTCCTTCACGGCCAGGCTTCGGCGACGGCTCGCCGAAACGAACCCGCCGAATGTAAATGTCGAAAGTCACGGCGAATATCTCGCTGTGTCGAGAGACTTACTATTAATCCTTTGTTCTCCCCTGCGGGGAAAACACTCGCGAGTTCTCGAGTTTACGCATTGTTGCTGTTACAACTGGCGACAGCGAGAAGTATTAATTGTATAGAAAATTAGTCCCCGAGCTGAGAAGCTCGTTCGCTCCTGACATTCGTTGGAATTAACGTCAAGTAACGCGCGTTAGAATATTTTATAAAAAAATATGCATATTTATAATGTATACAATATATACTTACATATTTATATAATTATATAATATATACATGTCTGTTAGAAATTATCTCTTTCTGATATATGCCAATGTTGCTAAATTTACGAGCGATACAGCAGTTGTTTTTCATTCTCCTGAATAAATTATGTATCCCCGGTAAATATTTCATTAATACAATCATGGTATATTGGCGCGAATATTGTATACTGATTGAACCATTGCGTGATAGCGCGCGATATCCGTTTATATTGTATTATTATGTTATATTATCAAAATACTATTTACCAGGTATATAAGGTAACGGTAACGTGCAAAAGAGTAACACCAATAATCACCGAGTATATTTGCCTGAATTATTAATGCTCCATCATTTATGTATTTTGCTTCACTTCCCGTTTTTAGAATTATTTTTCCATTGTCTAAATACAAAAAAAAAAAAAAAGAATAGAGGTTTATGGGCGGCATTTCGAAACATCTCTCGCGTGCGGCTACATCTCTTTCTCTCTCTCTCTCTTCCTCCCTCCCTCCCTCTTCTTTCTCTCTCTGAAGGTTACATGTTATTTTATTATTTCCAATATGCGGTTCGCTGACTTTCACACATAATGAATGGTATTTACGATCTGTGCTAGCTTCCGTTGCGCCGTGAACCGAACCGTCTTGGTCTGTTTATCGAAATCGACAGTCTTTCGTCGCGTCCAAATGACGGTCAGCGTTGGTCGGTGAAACGATTTGTTGTTTGTATACATTTTCACGAGATACCGGCTCGTTACTCTAATAAGGCCGACGTGATTGTTATCGCGCGCTCGAATCGACACTTCGAATCGGTTACAACGATCGCACGAGTACGCAAGAAGCACACAAGGATACGTTCCAATTACATCGATCAATTTCACTCGTCCATTAGAAAATCGCCGGCCGCTACTTTCCTCGAGTTTTCCTTTCAATCACAGGTAAATGGCCGTTACACTCTTATCCTTAATTAAGCGAATGATGGTATTTTTGCGAAACAATTTCTAAACGATTCAGCTTCATCGGAAAAACATGCACTAATAGCAATTAAAATAATCGCCATATAGAGCCGGCTGCATGATGGATGAACCTGACTTCGACGTATATCGATGTTTTGAAAAATCGTGTGGATGTGAAAAATCACGTTTTTCAAGTTGTATAAAACATACAACTATAAAAATTATTAATCTTAGAATGCTAATGCTA
>NW_028297107.1:6789586-6824586 GCF_055798465.1 Pogonomyrmex barbatus
ATTAATAAAGTGTATTAGATAAAGAATATATAACGCAATTTTTGAATATAACTTCAAAATTTAAAATCACATGGAATCTAATCTATTTTTTATAATATAATATCGAAATGTTTATAAATAGCGTAAAACTCCGTTTTTAATAGTTAATTTTCAAAATTTGTATATTTTGCAATGATATAACTTTTTTTAATGTAATTATATCAGTAAACAATTTATTTTGTTGTTTTATATATACAAATATTAAAATGTTTCAAAGTATAAAGCATTTTTGTAAATACACACACACACACACACACACACACACACACACACACACACACACACACACACACACACACACACACACACACACACACACACACACACACACACACACACACACACACACACACACACACACACACACACACACACACACACACACACACACACACACACACACACACACACACACAACACACACACACACACACAATACATATAAAGCAGGATTGAGTAACTAAAAAATTAAAAGTTAATAAAGTTAATTTTAGCAATTTTTAATTTAATTTAGTTAATTTTAAATTTTGAATTAACTTATAACTTCAACTAATTATTTTTGAAATATATAAACTTTAATTTTATAGCTTTTTTTTAAGTTAAAAATTTACTTATAGAAGAAAAGTTGTAAAAAAAAACGCATATAAAATAAAAACAACATTTCTTTGTTATCTTATATAATTTCTTTAATTTTAATTTTTTTAAAATTAATTCTTAATTGCTAAATTAGCTTTTTCACTTTATTAGTTAACTTTTAACTTTACATACACATTCTTAATTTGAGTTAACTTAATTTTAGTGCAACTTTTAACTGTGATAATTTTTTGTTCATGTTATTTTTAACGTAACTGAATTAATTTTATAAGTCACTAATTTCAATTTTATTTACTAAAGTAGTATTAACATACCCTGATAAATGAGAGTACAGTATCCGGATTAATCAAGATCTTTAAAAACTTCTTGGAAATTTCTTTTTTTCTGAATCACCATATATATATATATATATATATATATATATATATATATATATATATATATATATATATATAGAGCTTTCTGGTAAGATGTAGACACTATTTTAATGCATCGACGGCTTATTATCTCCAGTAGTCTTGTTGCTTGCTTTGAGTACATTTTAGTGCGCTATTGTTTAAAAGTGAATAACGAAATCGAACATAGTGAATTTACCATATTTTATCCTTCAAAATTCCATCATAATTATTAAAGAGTAATATTTTACTCAGATTATTTTCACATTTATATAATTAAAATTATTTCATGTTAACAATTTTTGAAGAAAAGGTGTAATAAACAAATTTTTCTTTCCATTTTTGATAAATAAATATCAAATGCATATCAAATTATATCGCGTATGTCAATGACTTGATGATAGTGATGCAGATTCTTTTTATAGAATTTTACTAAGTGAAAATCATTCACATAAGTTTTTATCATTTGTCATGTGCAAATAATATTTAGTTCTCTCTCTCTCTCCCTCTCTCTCTCTCTCTCTCTCTCTCTCTCTCTCTCTCTCTCTCTCTCACGCAAATCAAATACATATATATATATATATATATATATATATATATATATATATACTATATATAACCTAATTACTTTCCTTTTAACTTTTAGAGTAATATTAGTTGTCTTTATTTTATTAGGTATAGTATAACAGTTTTTTGTGTACGTGTGTATTTTATATATATATATATATATATATATAATATATATAATATATATATATATTATAATATATATATATATATATATATTTTATATTTATATTATATATATATATATATATATTATTCGATACAAACCGGTTAAGAAAACCGGATAGTCAAGTAATTATACGTACACAATACAATTCTTATATGATTGATAATAAAACCTTGAAAAACATCTTTGAAAACATCCTGGAACTTAAATTTTATTGATTACATTAATTGCGATTACCATAATTCAAATACAACAGCATTACGTAAAATAACGTGAGAGAAACAACATTAAAACATATAGCATTCAATCTTAATTCTAACTTGTCTATTCTAATCAACTCATTTCGCAACTTGCAAATTCTTTGTGTAATTTTCATTCAACATCTGCTTTCATCCATTAAACTCTGTATCTCTACAAAATCGAAGCTTGATATCGAAGCATGATTTTAATAACAATAATTCTAGAAAACTCTGCATGTCGTTACGCTGTTTTATTTATTGAAAACTGTGAGGAAGAATAACAAGTGGAGTGAAGATAAATTGTTCAATTGTTGTAATCTACAAGATTATTTTATAACAAATGTTATCTCGAATGAGAAACTTTCTTATTCTTAACATATTAAGATCAAATAGATTCCTTATTCTTAACAATTTTTCTTAATCTTTATTACAATAGGAGAATGAAAATATTCTTTTGAAAAATATAGAAATGATAAGAAAAATAATATGATACAAAGAATGCGAAGGTTTCATTGTAATTCTTATGTTAGCTGAGATAGTTGAAAGATTTTTCTCAAAGATTAAATTATCGAGTATTATCGACGACTATTATTCGATGAGAGTGCAATGCTACGACGAGTTGCAATGCTATGAGATCAAAAGCATCGCAAAATAAAGATACTACGTTCGTTTTCACAATTGATAATGTTAAATAATTGAATGTTGAAATATGTGCTTAAAAGTATAAAAAGAAATCAAATTAGTTTTGTGAATTTGATACATCGATAGTTTAACGATGCATTCATCAAATATCATATATTGCTGCTACATGTTTCTGCTTACTTCTTCGTCCTCGGAATCTTGGGAAAATTCTACGAGCAACAATGAGGAGAACAAAAATTTGACAGTGCGATACAATCTTCCTGTAAATTCTACAAGGAACGAAACACAGTATCAGTCCGATATTAATTTTATGAAGAATAATCACATGGATGACGATGTGATACAGTACAAGTTTCGTAATCATGTCACGAACTCTACAAAGGTCAATGATAAAAATGCAACTACATTGCAAGAAATTAGTGAAAATCAAATACAGAGAAACAATTTCACAAACAATTTCACATCGTACGAACGCTACGGAAATTCCAATACAGATGATTACAATAATAGTACAGACACTGTACTTATTGTTCCATATGAAGTATGTAACAACAATATCTGCATTCAGCTTTGCTGTTCTTTTGGCAATTATCTAACATTTAAAGGAAAGTGCGTCGCTGGACAGGGTAATTATTCTTTTCCAAATGTCTACAAGTATAAGAACGATTCCGAGGATAAAAGATTGGACCAACTATTTCCAATGACCGTCCACGATCCATGTGTTGTACAAGGATTTGGACGCCGTTTACTTCACCCCAATGAATATTTGCTCCTCAACAACGGTACTTTGTATCATCGTCCTGGTCAGCTAACTTCACCGACATCTTATTGCATCGCTATTATAAAACGAAACATTTATGATGTGATTGTTTGCAATTATAATAAGACTAAGCTTCCGATGTTTATATCCGCGTGTCTTGTAATATCTTTGCCATTCCTGTTATTGACATTCGTGGTGTACTCCATATTGCCAGACCTTCAAAATATGCATGGCTATACGTTACGTGCACACGTCGCATCGTTATTCGTCACATACATCATTATGCCTTTTGGTCAACAAATCGATACTTTACACGAATCAAAGTTTTGCATTCCACTAGGTACAGCACACGTATACTATACTATACTATACTATACTACTATTTACACTATATAATGATATAATAATATAGTGTAAATAGACTTAAAATTATTAGCTCGATGTATTCACACATCTACTTTTTTTTAATAACTTGATATGAAAGTTGTTAAATTTTTAAAGATATAAGCAATTTTCTAGTTCACAAATGTTGCAAGAATTATACAATAAAATAAAAATGTTATTTAATTCAATATGGGCATACCATTTGTTGAACTTGCTTTTTCTTGTTATAAATTTGCAATATAAAAATAAATAATAATTATAAATTTTACCGATATGCCAATACGTAGATTATCTATTTTATTCTTCCAGCCTACATTTTAAACTTCTCGTTTTTATCAAGCTTTTTTTGGCTAAATGTAACATGTTTCGACATTTGGTGGACATTTAAGTAAGTGATCAAATATTTCATATTATATTTTACGCATGTAATTTATTCAGATAATTCAAAGAACTTTTATCTTTTACAAATAGCATGACAAATAAGATACTTTTCAATAAAACTAATCAGAAAATAATTAAAAAAAACTTTAAGAAAAAATCTAATTTTATAGAAAATTTAAATATATATATTTTTAAATATATATATATATATATATATATATATATATATACAATATACAAATACAATATATCATCCAATATATGTATATCTATATATGCTAAATATAAATCATATTCCATAGAGGATTCCGTTCATATCGAACATGTATAAAACATCGAGAAAAAAAGAAATTGATAATATATTCGATATATGCATGGGGAATTGCCTTCATTCTCACTGGCGTATGTGCCATCATGGATTATGCTCCCTTATCAAAAAAATTGATCCGACCGGAAATGTGTGAAAGAAAATTTTGGTTCAACCGTAAGTAATATCAATAACTGAATTTCTATTAACGGAGCTTTTTTTCTCTTCTTGAAATCTTGATTGAACTTAAGAATTTTCAATCATAATCTTGTAGATATATGTGTATAATGCAAACAATTTGTTTTCCGTTTCAGAGGATAAGGCAAAGACTTTGTACTTTTTCGTACCTATGGGTGTCACTATTGTTAGTAATATTACTTTTTTTATCGCCACGACACTAGCAATTCTGTGTCAAACTAAACGTACAGACCATCAGCTGAAAGACTCGGAAAGCAAGTGTCACGATGATAATAAACAGAGGTCTGTACAATTGATAGAATTAATGTCATCTAGTATATCCGCATTTACAAAAAATTGCAAGATATTTTCATGCGTTTTTTTTCATGTTCTCGCTCTATATCCTATTTACAGTAACGATCGTAATTATAAATGATAAAAATATGTTTACTCATAGGTTTAGTATGTACCTGAAGCTGTTTATAGTGATGGGAATAAGCTGGGTTATGGAAATAATATCGTGGTCGATCGATGCCGAGGTTGTTTGGTCAGCGATCATTTGGTATCCTACAGATACGATAAACGCTCTACAAGGCCTCATCATTTTCATTATATTCGTGTGCAGAAAAAAGATTATGCGGCAACTGTTAAAACGATTTAATTGTCAAGATCGTGATTTTGCAAAAATGCGATTTTGCAAGGATCTAATGAGTGACGATAGCGCAGCCTCGAATACTACTTCTCTCGCATCGAGATCAGGAACAACGGGAACGATAGCCATGCAAGAGTTGAATTCGTCTGATCAGCGCGCGGAGTCCAATTAGATTTATTCTTAGCGTTGCAATTAGTTATACAACAGACGAAGAATTTTCTGGAAATGAGATAGCAGTAATACCAAAAAATTAATTTTTCAAAAATTGTGTACTCTTACGCATTGATGCATCGTTCCTTTTGTAGAAACAATTATTATATTTGTTTGATAATAAACGGATTATATTTGTAGAACGTTTCCTAAGAAAAGTTTCATTAGATGTATATATACATAATTATTATAATTATGTATAATCGTTATGTTTGTATTTGATAAATGTATATTGATACATTTTATATATAGAGTGCGTTCCGTTTCTTGCATAATGCGCATAATGTATCATTTATCCTTGTTTAACATGTAGTGAATAATAAGAATAAATGATACATCATGTGAGAAATGGAATGCATCCTTAATAATAAAGAGAAGTCGTAAAGAGAAATCGTAAATTTTCGTAGAAAATATTTATGCCACTTCTAGCAATCTTTTTTGATTATGCTAGAATCGTCGAGATTGTACGAAATTTTTCATATCTCACTCTTTCAATAAATTTATGGAGATAATCATGTAACAACTCTGACAACTCATTTCATGTGGATGCTTTAAATACATATACATATACATATATATATATATATATATATATATATATATATATATATATATAACCTTGAAAATGCACCTAGTATAGAAATTTGTAGTGGTGGAAAGTTACGTATGATTACGTACGGCTCTTCGATAATTTAAAAAATACTCTCACAATTATCGTTACAATTACGTATGATGAATGTATGTTAATAATAGAAATCATATTAACACACGAAAATGTAGGTATAAAATTGTCATTAACTGAAAATTAAGAAAATCTGGGCGATCTTTCCGCTTGTATCTACATAGGTTATGACCAGTTACGAGACTAGGTTAGAATTATTATCCTTGCACTTATTTTATTTTATATTTAGGTTGATGGAATTAAACAGTTGATTAGAATTAAGGTGCTATCATGTTATTTATTATTCATTCATTAAAAAATTGTCGGCACGTATGCAGCTTTGTGCCAAAATTTTCCATCATGGTTTGTAATATTCAGATTAAATTTACAGAGTTTATTATATATATTGTTCTCTATTCTTAAAAAAAGAAAAATTATTTGATTTTAGTGTTCTGGTTCTCAAAGGCAAAAGTCAACAAAGACAATGTGCATGGAAAAATCAGTACAAATTGTGAAAGATAGTCGATTGCAAATTGGTGCAACAACTTCAACAATTCCTTTCTTTGCTAAAAAAAATAATGCAAATAAAATTGATAAAAGTCCACCTGAAGTAAAAGAATCAGAATGGACACCTATAATGATCGATTATATCAAGCTACATAAGCATTATCTCAAATTGTCAAAGATTAAATTAACATGTATGCATATTAATCTTGTATCAATTTAAAATTATAGTTACAATTATTATAATTTGAAATAGATTTTCCATTCGTAATACTTGATTGATAAGATTGCAAACAGATCCATAAGTATTTGAATATTCAATAAGCAAGTGTTATTCTTTTCTGTAGCTCTTGTTGTAGCAACAACTATGGCTGGATATGCATTAGCTCCTGCACCATTCGACTTTTATACATTTGCAATGTGTTCTTTGGGCACAGGTTTAGTCTCCGCTACTGCAAATGCAATAAATCAATTTTTTGAAGTTCCTTTTGATGCACAAATGTCGCGAACAAAAAATAGAGTATTAGTACGTGGTCATTTGACGTGAGTTCTTTAAATCTTTAATTAGTTATTATGATATAACTTATATTTATGTAGCTCGATATTGAGTACAGATTGAATGTACATATATATCATCAGGCCTGTTCATGCAGTAGCATTTGCAGCGGTATCTGGTATTGTTGGATTATCTATACTCTATTACGAAGTAAATGCTATCACGGCAGTGCTGGGTGCTACCAATCTTGTTTTATATACACTCGTATATACTCCCATGAAACGTATCAGTATTGTCAACACATGGATTGGCTCTGTTGGTAAGTCGGTAATATTTTTTATAAATATATCACAATATTATATCTTATATTATTTCCTCTGCAGTAGGAGCTATTCCTCCTCTTATGGGCTGGGCAGGTTGTGCTGGTAGCATACTGACACCAAGTGCTTGGATTTTGCCTGGTATTTTATATGCATGGCAATTTCCACATTTTAATGCTCTTTCGTGGAACTTGAGGCCGGATTATTCACGAGCTGGCTACCGAATGATGGCTGTTACAAATCCAGATCTATGCCGTAAAACATCTTGGAGATACACAGCAATTCTAACAAGTTTGTGTTATTTAGCTCCTATATTGGATGTAACTCATTGGTGGTTTGCACTAACCTCAACACCAGTCAATGCATCTTTCCTGTATCTAGGTAAAAAAAGCACATATGATTTATACTTACACTTTTTTCAAATTTAATTGATCTAATTATTTTATATACTGTATTTGTCTAAAACTTGAGATACTTTTAATGGTAATTATGGATTTTTAATTTCAGCTTGGAAATTTAATGAGCATTCGGATAGTGCTAATTCTAGGAGATTATTTCGATTTTCATTACTTCATCTACCTTTGTTGATGATGTTGATTTTCTCGAGCAAAAAATATTGGGCCAATACTGAGAAACAGGGAGATAAAATCGAATCTAATTATAGCGAATCAACAAAGAAAAATGATTTATTGACTATTTTCACAGCACCTATCGCTACAGCAACTTCGTCTGTATAGTGATAATTTCATCACTATTGAACTCATCAGTGTGATAGTACAAATTATACAAAATCGTCATAAATTTCACATCTCTATGAGATTTCTATATTACCTCATTAGCTTTTCGCAATATAATACTGTATAAAACAGATTGTAGACATAAATCAACATGCTGAATTTGTGTAAATCTAGTAATCAATAAAAACAAAAATGACGTTAAGTATTTTCATAAAGACGTTTCAGTTATCTTCAAAGATGATAATTGAAAAAATTCGAATAGAAATCAAAAGTCAAAATATTACATACATATATATAGTTTTATTTAAAATATTTTAATATACAGTATCATGTTATATCTTGAACTTCCTTACGTTTTGCCTCGAATTCTTTCGCCATTTGTCTTCTAGTTTTAGTTAGATTTCTGTGACCAGCACAGTCTAAATTTTCTATATAACATTTGTTCCTACAGCATTGTCGACATAATTTATATTCACATTTAAAACCCTACAGTTAAAAATAACGCATTAGAATTTTTTAAATGTTTTATTATTTTAAGCGTCGATATCATTTTTGGATATATTCTAAATAGCAAAATGTGACAAGAAAAATTTTTATATTTGAAAGTAATTGAACCAACCAGAGGATTTGGACAAGCATGACATCGATCTGAACTTCTCTTAGGAATTGGGGTTGCTCTATTCGGTCTACGTGCTATCCGTTTAAGCTTTTTTGAACGTTTTCGCGATATCTCGTTTCCATCCTCATCCCTATACTCACGTTTTCGAGGTGCACCTTCCTAAAAATTTGTATAATTATTTTTAAAGAATATTTTTATAGTTGTGTACGGTTGATTCGTTTACCTGCAATTTCTGTATGTATTCTTGTGGTGGTTCTCGTATATAAGGTTGACACAACCACGGTGGTAACTCTAAATTATAATCTAAAAAATTACAAAATACGTGTAAATGAACACAACAAATATAAATAACATTCTATGAGCATAAAATTATTACCCGTCTTTCCTGTTTGCCACGTCAAATGTCCTTCATGGTACGGTAAATAACGATCCCTCAAAGCATACGTGACACTTTTAAAGGCTTCCATAGTAGAATTGGTGGCTAGGCTCTCTCTTTCTTCTTGATTTTCTGCTAAACAAAATCTACTCTCTAGTTAAAAGCATGCTGTACGCACATTTGAGAATTATACTTCGCTATTTATAATTTACCATAATCGAAAAATCAATACATACACATGATGGAAGAGTTTAAATAAATGACCACGGATATATGAAGCTGGTACTGGATATTGTTCTACAAGTTCCAGATACTCTAGAGCAGGCTCCCAACAGGCAGGATAACGAGATTCGAATATGTATGGATTATAAAGATTTCCTTCCGCTGACATCACACCTTGCACTTGAGTTTCTTCGATGCATCGCTGTAAGTCTTGCATACATTGTATGTTGCCATTGGCTATCACAGGAATTTTTACGGCATCCCTAATTAAACAAAATAATATATCAATTATCAAGACTGAAAAAGAAGCAAAGTATGCACGCACGCACGTAGAGAGGAAGGGAGGAGGGGGGGGAGAGATTTGATTATAATCTCTAATTATATGCAAGAAAAGAACTAAATTTTTTCGTTTATTCAATAATTAATGCTTAAAGAGCAAAACAAATATGAATAGTCACCTTACGGCTTTTATGTGCTTCCAAGACGCTAATCCAGTCAATGGACCTTTTTGTTCTCTCGTACGTCCATGAACGGTGAGTAAACTAGCACCTGCGTCTTCCAGCATACGAGCATAATCTACAGTGCGACTGATTTCTGAGAATACTCGTAATTTACAAGTGACAGGTATGTGCAATCCGTCCTTTAAAGTCGAAACTGTATGTATACATACATGAAATCTATTAACACTAAATTTAAAGCTCTTCAAGTATAAATGCATAATATATAGATGCGGACATACCGATTTTCTTTAATAAATCCCAGTCCTCCTGTAAAAAAGCTCCATAATGTCCACGCTTTGCAATTGCTTGAGGACAACCGATATTGATGTCAATTGCATCGCAATATGGTTCAGCCCAGTGTGCAGCTTCTAATAATATCTCTGGATCGTTACCACAAAACTAAAAAATAATGGATTACTATTATACAATTGCATGTTAAATATTTTTCTGTCCTTTATTCTAATTCTAATTTTATTTCTTTGTAATCCCTTCGAAAGATTTCATATATACCCAATTAAAGATTAATTTCACAATTTATAAAATCGAAATCTCACAGTTGAAGCAGACCTGTACAATCAATGGACGATCCTCGCTGGTGTTAGTGAGGGCCTCTCGTCTATATTTGGGATCTCGACAAAACACGAAAGAATGCAGCATCGGCGTATAACAGAGCTGGGCACCGTGTCGTCTGCTGAGCAACCTCCATGCCAATTCGCTGGCGTCCACCATCGGTGCTACTATACAGCGCGGTGAACCCAAATCTTCCCAAACATTAGTCTTCTTCGAGGCGACATCCTTCTTGTCAGGCGATTCTGTGATCTCGGACATTATCTGTCATCATATCAAGGTCGCATGACTCGCTATTACTCGCAACTATGTGATACTCGGAGCTAAGTTATTCAATAGTTATTCATTCTTTCCGGTATGTAAAAAAACTCGTGAAGAAAAATTGTCGCATGTCACGACGTAATAATGTCACTTCAGGCATTGCAGCTCCAATAAAGTGACACAGATTACACTACGATTGATACATTCGGAATCGCACGATTTGGAACTACTCACTCATAATCATGTGGTACGAATTGGTACTGTGTTTGGCTGATCATTAAAATGAATAATTTCCATAAAGTCAAAGTTTTTATCTTTATCTTTACGCTAACAAAGGTGGTCGGAGTATTTTGATGCGCTTTATACAGGCTGTTTTTGGACGGAAAAAAAAAAACGATACGTGTCCGGTCGTTTTTGCCAATGGCCCACAGTTTTGAAGAAATTGATTTTTAAAAAATGAATCTAGTCGGCTGATACGGGCGGGACGCTGATACGCTTTATACATTTGATCATCGCTATCAATCAAGAGCAGTGGCAGTAGTTGGTAAGACATAGCTTTGTACGAGGTAGATCGCGTGTTCAAATCCTGTCGCATATACTTTTTTTTATTAAAAATTTATTCGTGATTATTTATATTGCTGTAAATGTTCGAAAAAAATTATTTAACTATATCTATATATTTTTTGTAAATAAAGTTTTTAAGTAATTATTGTAATAATTTGAAAAATCTATAAAAAAAAATATTAATATCAGCTGACTAGACTCATTTTTTAAAAATCAATTTCTTCGAAACTGTGAACCATTGGCAAAAACGGCCGGACACGTATAATTTTTTTTTTTTTCGCCCAAGAACAGTCTGCATAAAGCGCATCAAAATATCCCGACCAGTCACATGGTGTTCCTCTTATAAGTACTTTATGCTGTAAATTAACATTTTCTACAAAAAGTTAATTTCTTTGTTATCTGCGATATGAAACATTTGTATCATTGGTATACATTGATCACATAGAATGTCTCTTTCGATGATTTTGTTACGTAAAATTATAAAATTCTAAATTCTTATTTTTAATAAACTTTTGGCCTATGTTTTAACGAAAATTTAATTATTCTTTTTTATACGATCAGTACGATCACATATATGCATATATATAGATTAAAAAAAAGGAAGGACATTTTATTTTATTTCAAATAAAAATATATTTTACATTCAATTCGTTCCCACACTATCCCAAAGATAAAATTCTAAAAAAACAAAACTATATGAAAAATATCCAGATCCAAAGAGAGCAATGAATAGACCTTACATACCGAGTATGTATATTTGACAGGACTCTTTTGGATTTGAGCTTTATATTAAAAGTTGCTAAAAAGCACCTCGAGGACAGAATGTTACTCGTGTAGTGGCGGGAAAGCAAAGGCAGAACCCGATCGTGACGGCGATCTTGGCGTAGCCGGTTTCGAGAACTCCGACTCTGGTATAGGCGAGAGTTGAGCAGTGACAACGTGTGAGCCAACCTTGAAGCGCGGTCTCTTCTTAGAGAAGTTCGTATTCCGCCGTGAGCGGAAGTGGGCTTGATTTCGTTTAGGTATCGCAGTGGGTGGTATTTGCCCCAGGACGGATATGTCAGTGGCACTTGAAGATACTCTTCTAATTTTGCGGACGGTATGCGAAAGATCCAAGGCAGGTAGCCTCGTCGGTGGACGTGGAAAATCTGCCGACGGCATCGTCAAGTTTGTCATCTCTGTCTCGACGACGGTTCGATCCTGATCCTCGGTTAAGGTAAGCGCGACATCCGGAGGACTGTCGCCGGTTTGTGGAATTATTTTGTTGCCACAATGACGAACAATCGCCGACGATGAGGCGATTAATCGTTGTCTCGAGCCTTTCCTCAGACGAGCTTGCAAAAAAGTCTGTATTCTTTTCATCGTTCCGCAGGAGCGTTTCGTGGATTCGGCACGATGTTCACCAGTGCGACTCTTCTGTCCGTCGTGCCTACTGCCATCAGGATGATTCATGATGGAAAAACAACAAGACACTGGAGAAGGAGTGGAGGACGACTTCGTATCCGGTGATTCTTCATGGTTTCTCGACTCCGCCATCGCATCCATCGTCTGCGAGGAAGAAGCTTGGATGGAGGTTTCGGTGGTGCGCGAATCGTACGAGAAACAAAGACGAAAATTTCGACTATTTTTCGTCGAGGGCAGCGTTTTTGAGCAGATCGCTTTACCGTTTGCCGCCGTAAGTTGATCGTCGCGTCTCTCTTGGTGCGTCGAGCATACATATACGTCTGTCGTCGCCATTGTCATTCTCATCGTGCCCGTCGTATCGTTCTTGAACAGAGGACCGTTTTCGCAAAAATGAGAATAGAGACCTCGCGCGCCGCTTGTCGTCCGGCTTTCAACGTCCTCTCCGTCAGCAGCGGTACAATAAGGCGTACCACACAAACCAGCGGCGGTAGTGGGAACTGCTCCAGAATTGGCAATGGCACCGGCGACGCTTCTCTCCCGTTTCCTACGCACATATTCGTACGTAGTAAGACCGAGGCAGGCGATATAGCCGTGGAAGATGCAGAGGTGTATGAGTAGAACCGCGGCGATGGCCGAAAGACAGCCGATGATGGTAACGAGAATGAGCGAGCCGGTGCCGGGCACCGGCACGAACGGTGACGTCGTCGTAGCGTTATTCATACTCATGTCGTTGTTTCTATTGTTGTTCCTGCTGTCGTTATTATCGTCATTCGAATCACCCGAACTATTCGAACGTTGATCATCGACGACAAGATGCGCGTTAACGAGCACCAGCTCGGTCAAGGCGAGGGCGGTGACGGCGAGCGCGACGATGAGCGTCGACCCCAGGCACACTAGGAACGCTGGATAATTACGACCGCCGATGCAATTGTTCAGCCACTTGCAGTGGTGATCGAAACGTGGCACGCACTTGTTGCAGATGGAACAGTGTTTGGTACGCTGGCTACGAGTCGTTATGTTGCAAAGGTGACATCGGCCGTTTTCGATGACGTGTCGATGCTTGGTTCGATCGAACTCTGGCACGATCACGCCAGCCGGCCGAGCACGGACCTCCGGATCGGCCGGGTCTAACAGCGACACTGTCAAGTGGGCCAACACATGCAGTAGAAACAATGCGGTGAACAATAGCAAGAGAACGAAGCGCAAATTGGGTAATAGCGGCGGCGTTGTCAGCAGCACGGTGAAAGTACCGATTAATACGACGATTAGTAATATCCAACCGATAATCTGCTGAGGATGCAGTGGTGACTGCAGGCCATGTATGCGTCGAAATCTTCTATGCTCCGGCGGCACGTGCCGCGTGTCCCCTGCATGTGAGGAACAGCACCGGACGATCGCGCGACGATTGGCACGACTCTCGTTTAACATGCCCGCTCTCGCTCTTCTTTCACTATTTTATTTATTCCGGGTATACACACATTTTCAGCGTTCGCGCGATCGATCGATATTTAATGTCACGTAGCTTTGCCGTCCTCCTTTCCTCGTCCTCCTTTTTATTCCAAGCTTCCATGCTTCTTGGCGGCATATGTCCTCTCTTTTTTCTATTTTATTATCACTTTCCTGTTTTATTACGCTTCTCATTTCGAATTCACTGTTCATCATAATTTTTCCTATTAAATATCCCAGTTAATAGCGAATATGTGATTAAAGAAGATTAGTATAATCAAAAAATTATATTCGTTTACGCTATTCAAAATTAAGATTAATATGCCAAAACTTTTTATTTTAGCACATTCAACTCTATTTATAGTATAAGGAATGTAGAAAATTATATATTTTCAAATATTTTTCTACATCCTTTTTCTCTTCTCTCACTTTCACGTATTCTTCCATTATTAAATAACTTGAGCTTGACTCTTTAATTATGTCGAATCTTGCTTTTATCCTGCTTTCTCTCTTTTTCCTTTTGTCGTTCGCTTCATCTCTCTATTTTAAAAATAGGATATTTTTTCATCATCATCGATTTTTTCCAACATATTATTATATTTAATAAATCGCAGTTCAGCTTCTTTCTTTCATTTTATAGAAATTTCTAATTCGTTTAAATATATTGACATTCTTGATTCAGCCTACAGATCACCGTGTAAAATTTTCGACTTTTCAAGTTTTCGCTTCAAAAAAACTCTATCGTTAATTAGGCTGCCATTAGGTTTTAATACGCGTAATACAAATTTGTCGTTCGTTCAAGGACGTAATTTCGACAAGATCTTTCCTCTCATCGCATTCTCTATGTCGATTTTGTCGATCGTTAGACACGCTCGCGAACAATCTTGAATGAATTATTTCTCGTCTCAAGGATCCTACGGGTCTTTCGCGTCTGCCCTCGTCTAGTTGATCGCCTCTCGCCGCTCCATCATCCGCCGCTCGTACAACTGGCCAGCCGGCAGCGGCGACGCCTAGGCGAATCGATAAGTTGCTGTTGCCGCGGAGACCGATCCGGAGGAGTCCAGGGCCGCGGCGACTTAGAGGAGACTTAGAGGACTCGCGCTCGCGCACGCATGCGACGAAACGATGCGAGCACGCGCATATTTCGTCACTGAGGAAATATCGTTTCCGATTCGCGACTCTCGTCGCGCGAAATTCGCATGAGATAACGCGTGAGCAACAGTCAACGGATTAGTAACCAAATTGAAACATTTATCAATTTTTTCTACGTCATTTTAATACGATACGGAATTACATATTGCGCTCGTTAGATGCTACTCTTCGAAGGATAAGCCAATAAATCTTACTATATTTGTCACACGTGCATAATTATTACATTATCTGTCAAATATAATTGTCAGAAAATGCTATGTTTGTTTTATGAAATTATAAAATGAAATAGTTATGACAAATTGTGTTATACTGTAATACTGTCCAGCGATATAATTAAATACGACTTAAATTTAACACGAGTAAAACGAGCGACTAACCTCACTTTATGTGTAATTCGATCTCTTCAAGCGGAAGTAGCAGTGCACTCACTTGGATCCATCAACATATTCTTCGGACATGGAATCAAGTTACTTTTTAATATCATTAAGTTACATCATTATATTACGTGTCATTCATGATTCCATCTTTATATTTTCAATCACGATAATGAACACGTCGCCCAATGTATCAAACACCGAACACAGAGACACCTGAGACACCTTTCCGATTAATCACTGATAATCGGAAAAGGTCGCTATTGGTCGCTAAGATTAGTGTCGGTCCACAATAGGTGATTTAAGCTTTAAGAAGTAAGAAATTGACCAATTATAACCGAATATGAAAAGAATAATCTACTATGATTGGTCAATTTCTTACGACTTAAAGATTAAATACTTATTGTGGACCGACACTTAGGCGTAACCGACAGAATAAAGTGAGAAGAAGGATGTCTGCCGATGGTCTAGACCTTAACTATATAAATATGGACTGCCAGTGAATGTTTTCCATTTAGTGACACAAGTATCATTTTGTCCTTGTTAATAATTGAAAGCCAAAAAAGATAGAACGATACTTGTGTCGATTTTGTCACTAAATGGAAAGCACCCAGTAGGACTAATCTAAATTGCTAACTATAGACATAGTCGAAGAGGAACGTGAGAGCCGGCCTTTTTCCTGACATGATCGAACTCGCCGTATACTACCGCCACCAACGTCTATAATTGAGCCGTGGAACTACAAGTCACAGTCAGTCTATTTTGCGATACTGCCGATAAAATCATGTCTCGTGAAATAGATGTGGTGCGAGTCCATGCTACATCGACAAATTGTAGATGAGAATGTATATATAATTATATATATGTATTTACATCGCGTAATTTTTTTTTATTATAGGTTCCTCTCTGCCGACACACAAGCCTATATTAAATCTGTAAAACAGACTTAATAGTCCATCTCATCGATGGATTCTCGTGCGGCACGCGATCTTTCGCGGAATGACCATACCGGGATCTTGTGACGTCACGTTGTACTCAAGATAACACCTCACATACAGATCACTTTATGCCGTATGGTTCATGCATGTATTTGCAATTACATATACTCGTGCATCGTATTAAAGTCTGGCAATACTTTTTTGCCTTTTTGATTTTACGCAATTGTTTTAAAAAACTGGAGAGAACGAGAGAAACGATTTTGTCGTACGTTAGCGTGCTAAATTCGAGGTGAGTCGCGAATCTCTTGAAATACGCTCGCGATTTTTTCAGTACACGTCTACATTGATCTACATATCTGCGCGGAGTTTATGTCACTTGAATTTTTTCATACAGCTTTATCCTCGTCTTTACTCTTATTCTCACTCTCGTTATCGTCATCGCCTTTGTCGTCTGCGCCTGCGATAAAGCATTGACAGATCGAATACATCTTTCCTCACTCGTTCAGGATCTTTCAATGTGAATTTGACATATTTGGAATGGCGGGAGTATTCGACATTGAACTGCACGACGGGGATGCCGCGAATCAAGACGAATCGGATGATGATGTGATCGAGAACAGAGAGGTAAAATAAATCTAAGACTTTATATGACGATATGACTTTCATCGGTGTAACAGACTTAACTTTCTATTCTATTCTCGTTCTCAGGAGGAATATAATCATGCCACAGCTGTAAGCGCCATACTAGAGTAAGAATTTTAGTTCTCTTCATTTTTCAGTAATTTCTTTTTTACTTTTTATAATTGGTAAATTGACATATAAAATTACATTTTAGATCTGAAAATTTGGAAAGAGTTCAATTGTCCGAACAGAATGTAAATCCTGGTCAAGAGAAGGCTGGTCCACAGGATTTTGAATTATGTAAAATTTTAGGAGAGGGTGGCTATGGAAAAGTCTTCCAAGTTAGAAAAGTTACAGGGAAGGACAAGGGTGGTATTTTTGCTATGAAAGTACTACGTAAAGCATCCATTATACGAAATCAGAAAGATACTGCTCATACCAAGGCTGAGAGAAACATCTTGGAAGCTGTAAAACATCCATTTATCGTAAATCTTATGTATGCATTTCAAACTGGTGGTAAATTATATCTAATCTTGGAATATTTATGTGGCGGAGAACTTTTCACATATCTTGATCGAGAAGGCATTTTCTTAGAAGACACGGCTTGCTTTTATCTGTCAGAGATTATACTGGCGTTGCAACATCTTCACAATCAGGGAATTATATATAGAGACTTGAAGCCAGAGAATATTTTGCTGGATGCTGAAGGTCATGTCAAATTGACTGATTTTGGTCTTTGCAAAGAACACATACAAGAGGGTACAGTGACGCATACATTCTGTGGAACAATAGAATATATGGCCCCAGAAATTTTGACTAGGAGCGGTCATGGTAAAGCTGTGGATTGGTGGAGTTTAGGTGCATTGATGTTCGACATGCTTACAGGAATGCCACCATTCACTGGTGATGATAGAAGAAAAACCATTGAAAAGATCTTACGAGGAAAGTTGAGTCTTCCACAATATCTAACACCGGATGCCCGAGATCTAATCCGAAAACTTTTGAAAAGACAAGTTGTTCAGAGATTGGGCTCTGGTCCGGAGGACGCCGAGCAAATTAAGAACCACAATTTCTTCAAACACATTAATTGGCAGGACGTAATCGCCCGGAAATTAGATCCGCCGTTTAAACCGTCCCTAAAGAGTGCTGACGACACGTCGCAATTCGACGAACAGTTTACAGCGACTGTGCCAGTTGATTCGCCGGTTGAGAGTACACTCAGTGAATCTGCAAACATGATATTTCAGGGTTTTACATATGTGGCGCCGAGCGTTCTGGAGGAGATGTACGCGCAACCAAAAGTCGTAAACGCCAGAAGTCCGCGTAGAGGATTGTTAAACAATACTGGTTTCGGCGCAGCAGCGGGTCTACATGGCTTTTCTTCACCTAGAACAATGGATGTTCATTTGCGCCCATCTTTAGATCTTCAACAGCAACATAGACAACATATGATAGGATCCAACAGTATAGAGGACACCGAGATGGTTGATCTTGGTCAATTATCAAACCGTTTATAGTGTCGCGACTCATTGCGCACAAACTATTAGCTTATACAAATTAGAAAATATAGTCCAAAACCTGTTCGTCTGTTCAAGTCGTCTTTTCACATCCATATGCCGATAGATGACGCGCGCGAACAAAGATATATTTAGTAAATTCAATATTATGTATAGCAAGGATATACAAAATAAGCACAACAAGTTTGGTCGCGGCTTCCTTAATGCGATATTGTCTGCACTTGTACGCAATCTTAGATCTCTACCGACTTCAAGATGACCAAGCGTTTGTTTATAACACGAGGAAGCGAATAGTGTATGTTATTTCGCTATGTAAATACGTGCGAATGATTGAAAGCAAGTACATTTTTGACGAAACATTTACGAGCAGAATGCAGTTCAAATCTAAAGATTATATCGCAATAGTTATACAGATATCGCAATCATATCGCTGATTGTAAAGTAGTTGACTAGCATTAAATTGTTTCTAACAGTACATTGATTCATACGAATGCTTCAGAGATATTAGAGACAAAAGAGAATGCTATAGAAAAAGATACTTCTTTTTCTTCCTTTTTTCTTTTTTCATGTTCTGTTCAAGCATTGTACGATCGAATAATATTTGTTTTTAGCTGAAGGCAATTTTTCCAAAATAATAACTTATTTTCTAATGTTTTGAAAGCGATCATTTTATTTCAAGTAAAATACTATGTATTTTGGATAAATAATGTTCGGACTTGGATACTTTCTAAACTTTTTTTTTCATTTGTCATACAATGGTGTGTGTGTGTGTGTGTGTGTGTGTGTGTGTGTGTGTGTGTGTGTGTGTGTGTGTGTGTGTGTGTGTGTGTGTGTGTAAATAAAAAAAATAAAGTAAGTTAATTACAGTAATTTATTACAGTAATATATATATATATATATATATATATATATATATACATATTTTATATATATATATATATATATATATACATATTTTATATATATATACACATTTTATATTTATATATATATATATATATATATATATATATATATATATATAAATTCCGGTGGAATGAAATCATTCTGAATGTTGTAAAGATGATTTACATTTGTATGAGATAGAACATTAGAGATTAAATATAGATAAAAGTGATTCACATTGTCTTGTTCTATCATTAGTATTGAATATAATTGATTCCATTAAATATATAATTTATTTAATTATATTTATACATAAAGAAGTCTGTCTTCAGTAGGAAAGGAAAACTGAAATTCTCCATTGTATCATATAGAAAAAAAGAATCGATCCTAATGAAAATATTCAACGCAACGATACGTTGCATTTTAAAAAATGGCATTTCTCTGATAGGATTAAAATCCTAATTGCTATATAGTATAAACAAATGTGAAATATTTCAATCGTATAATGTGAATGTATTCTCTTTTTAACTATATGTGATATAGTGTGCGTACATGCGACGCGTGTGTATGTACATACATATATACTTAACATATGTATACATCGAGTCTTGTTGCTAAAGATAATCTATCAATGGGTTAATTGTACATATAGCTGCCAATCCGATTACTTCCGAAAGTTAGTACTATATCACAAAGAAAGTGTTATCCATTTGCAAGAATATTTGCAGAATAATCATACAGTTTTCAAAGTGCCCAAGTGTTCAAAGCCATTTAATATGGCTAATATTACATATACAATATATGTATATATATATATATATATATATATATTCCTATATTACAATATAAAGATGTATATGCAAGAACGGATTATTATTAACTACTAACTGTTAAAAAAATGAAACAGAGTGAGAAAACTTATATCATCTATAACTTATTTGAATAACATATTTCACACAAAAAATAAAAAACTTGGCTAATATTTGTAATAAATATATATTACATTATATATATATATATATATATATACGTATATATATATATATATATATATATATGTATATATATATATATATATATATATATTGCTAACGATCCCATGTATCACATCTTTGCGAAAGCACACGCACGCGACACACACATACACACATACACAATATTTGTAATATACATATATATTACATTTTATATATATATATATATATATATATATATATATATATATGTATTGCTAACGATCCCATCACATCTTTGCGAAAGCACACGCACGCGTGCACACACATACACACACACACACACACACACACACACGCGCGCGCGCGCGCGCGCGTATATGTGTATGTATGTGTATATATATATATATATATGTATGTATGTATGTATGTATGCGCGCGTGTGTGTGTGTGTGTGTGTGTGTGTATATATATATGTATTGTATTAAAAATATATGATTATAAAAATACTAATAATATATTAAAGCGCTTCATTGATTTATAATAAAATGCATGCTATTATAATGAAACTTATATACGGCGAATTAATGTTTGTATTACAAATTGTTATTAGAAATATTTCATTGTCATTGAATAAATTACTGTAATTAACTTACTTTATTTCATTATATACTTATAGTCGATCCACTTATAGATCTACTTATATCTACTTATTATATCTACTTATATGTATATATATCTATTCACAGCAATCTATTTCTTGTGCCTTGAGGGTATAATATAAAATTAAAGTGCAAAATGGATTTTCTCAATAAATGTCTTTATTATTAATTTTACATACAAATAATACAATTGATATTAAAATTGTACAACGCCCAAAATCAAGAAAAATTAGAACAGAAATTGGAAAATGAAAAGCAAAGTTATTAGAGTAATACAATCAAGACGAACGTAAAATTACAGAAAGAATTGGCGAAAAAGCTTCTTAATTAAGCGACCAGAACTTTTAAAATATATGAAAAGCAGAAAGCAGCAATTTTCTCAACGCTTAATTAACATCAACAATTATTTGAAAAAGAGCAAGAAAAGGTTACCAAGCTTGAGAAAGAATTAATGAAGTGAGAGATTAGATATTTCTATGTATTTAGGAAATATTCGATATCATTCCATAGCAAGCGTTAAAAAATGCAGAAAAGTCACGGTAGATGGAAGAATTGATAGCTTCTCTATAAACAAAGGTAAGATAACTGGACAATATTTGGAAGAGGGACGCAACTAAGCTCAAAAATTTAAAAACAAAAAGGACCAGTTTAGATATGAAAATGTGGCTGTGGGAAAAGCGAGGTGGTAATTGTAATCTTGAGGAATTATGAGGCGGGGTAAAGGAATTGAAGATCAACTGTTTAAGAATTTCATTGTGCAATACAAAAACGATCTTGCCGAACAGGACAGATTGCTTAAACAGAAAAGCCTACTGTTAGAAAAGAAGTCAAACATATAATCAATCAGTGCGAAAACTATAAATATTCACTGCCTAATAATCCTTCGACTTTAACTTCGTTGACGAATTATCTATATTATTGCCATTTACGGGTCAGAAAGTATTGTAAGAGATGGAAAAATTAACGGAATCTATCTGGGATTCAAATTCGGAATCCTTCATTTACGAATCGTAACTTTAATTTGCGTGACAGTTTCTCATCGTTAATTATTTATGTTTCTAATCTCTTACTATCAGAGGGTTACTTTGGCTTGTATGATTATCCACTAAATTAATTTTTTCCGCTAACTTCTAATTAATTTATTTACAGTATTTGTATTTTGTGTTCAAAGTACAATGAAGTATGATGACACCTATAATTGCGAATCAAATAAAGAAAGGGTTGAGTTTGAATTCATCATTAGACGGAGATGAAAATTAAGAATCTTATAAAGAAACTGAGAGATAATAAATTAAAACAGCATAAGAAGGTCAGAAGTATACAAATGATACATTGACGTTTTATAAAAATTTAAATGATTATCAATGATGCTTTTTTTGCATTTTACTATGTCGTGAGATATCTCTGTCTTTAGCTTCGTCTTTAATTTGTCTTTTTCTATGATAACGATTTTTATCTTTATGTTTGCCATTCATCTTATATTTATATTTATGCTTGTCACTTTGTTTTCCTTTATGTTTGTGACTCTTATAAATATATTTTTCTTTAAAATCAAGTTTCTTTCTCTTCTTTTTGTCTTTTCTTGAATGGATATCTTCTGAATTAATACTATTACTACTACTATTATTACTGTTGTTGCTGCTGCTATTACTACTACTGCTACTGCTGTCGTTATCACTATTATCATTACTGCTATTACTGCTAGTATCATTGCTGGTATTAGATTTTCTATTACTGCTCTTCTTTTTCTTCAATTTCCTTTTTTCTTTTTTACGATTCTTCTTTTCCAATAATTTTAATTTCCTATAATTATAAAAATAAACAATTTTCATGCTTAATTTTCAACTCTTAGATATTCTTTTTCAATAATAAAAACATAAATTATACACAATATAATATAGTTCAAGTGACTTACAATAATAATTTTTTCTTTTCCTTCTTTGATAGAGATTTTAAAAATGATAATTCTGATTGATCCTCATCTTCAGAGACCATAAGATGTTCATGTTCTGGAACTCGTAAATGTTGCTGTGCATCCAATGCAGATCTACAAAAAGATTTAAAAATTATTTCCAACATATATCGAGATATATTCTAATATATTTTAATTTACTTTTATAAGATCTTTTTTAAATGTTCCGTGAATTATATATACCACACACAATTATATATATGTACACATGTGCGCGCATACACACACAAATAGAAATAAACATTTAAATATACTTTTTCAGAGCCAGACCATCCTCCCGCATTTGTTGCACAAGTGTCATAGTATCTGGGGCAGATGGTGTTTGCGAATTATTTGCCATTACAACACTCATTGCTTGACTGTACAAGGGACATTCTTTATCTAAAAAAATATTTTATATTTAATATTAATTTTCTATTACATACATCCATACCTCACTAGATATATCTTTAAAATACCTGTGTTTATGTGCCCCCATTTATGACATTTGATACACCGTACATTTCTCACTTGTATGCCAAAGGGTTGATCTCGAATTTCGCTATCTCCTTTGCAATAGCTTTCTCTTGGTGCATTATATTTTCGCTGCCACTCAAATTTATATTCAGGCTCATTATCTTCCTTTTCTCGTTCTTTTTTTGCTCCAGGAGGTGGTTCGTACATGAAGTTGACACTAAGTTTATCCTTACTTTCTTTGCTAAGAAGCGCTCTGAAAGATACTTTGCATTAAAAATTGCTTATATAGCATTTTGAAGTTACTTACTTATTATTATGAAGATCTTGTTCCTTCTCGTACTGCACTCGTAGTTCCTCTTGTTTCTTCTTATAAGCTTCTGCTTGTTGTTCTGCCATCCATACCTAATGTAACAATGTATATTTAATAAAATGGTTTTATTTGTTGTAAGATTACTCAAATGTAATGTAAATATATTTGTATTTTTTCAAAATGGCTAAATCCAAAAAGTTACATTTAAAGGTTATTTTTTTTTCTTTATGTTCATATCTATATTAAAAGTAATATAAAAATCTATGTAAAATTTATTTTTAATAAATATAAATTTATAAATTTAATATAAATATAAATTTAATAAATATAAATATAAATTTATTTTTAAATGTTCTCTTTGAAAATACAAATATTGTATATGATTTTTTCAAATATATAATAAAGAAACTAAAGATAATTATCATAAACAGAGGTTAAATCGAATATTCGTACTCTCTTCAAATTATCTCGTGATGCCGGATGAAAAAATTTCTTGCACATGTAATTGTTAAATCCTTTCCCCATTTTTAAAAATCTTCCCTCAAAATTTCAGGCAGCAATCTTATAAATACAACCGTAACACTCGATATGAAAGGTATTTATTAAGAAATATTCGCGCATTGATCTCTACAGGTCACTATTTTATCTACTATCAACTAAATTTTTTTTCTTGTGTTGCATGCGCTGATTACGTTTCATTTTAAAAGAGCAATTGCAACATGGCGTAGCCAATCATACGTTACCTCGTTTTTTCTATTTGTGGACACTACTCTCGCTTAAAATAGGATTTGAAATCAATGTAGCCAATAGCACAATGACGTTTTCACCATGGCTTTGACAGATACGGAAAAAGATCGAGATTAAAAAGATTGTAATTTTTAATTCAGAAATGATTTTTTTGCTATAGATTGTTGCTGCATACGAATACGGCAAGAGGAATACGTATACGAACAATGATCAGGTACTCGTAATGTTTTGTCAGCTCTGTTACAAAAAATATAATAGTATGCATGCGATACTTGGATGTTTTGATAATTGCATCACGGTGCATCAATGCTCTTTATCGATGATATGTCAAAAGTTTTTACATCATTTTTTCCAATTTTTGATTTAAAGAAAACACAGTACGCTTCGTGATATGATCTGAAAGAAGGGTGTATCTTTTGCCTCTTACAAACTACAACGTAATCTAATGTGTCATCATCACCATCTATTGCGAGATTGAATCGTGAGATATCAAAAAATTGGGAAGTTATAGATCGGATAAGAATTTGTTGCTAAAAGCCATGAAAATTAATGAGAAAAATATGGTAGCGTTTGCGACTTCCGCAACGCCGGTAGACCGCGAAGGTTGGTTGAATAAACGCGGAGAGATAAATCGGGGTTATCAAAGACGGTGGTTTGTTCTCAAAGGAAATATACTATTCTACTTTGATCGCCGCGGTGATAAAGAACCAGTGGGCATGATTGTACTCGAGGGCTGTACAATTGAGCTAGCGGAAGACGAAGAACAGTTTGGTTTTAAAATAGTTTTTCATGGGCCAAACAACAGAAGTTATGTCTTAGCAGCAGAGTCTCAGGTAAGTGAATATTTATACTACCCAAATAAGAAGGGAGGGTGTGCGTCACGACGAGGCCCGACCACGAACCAGTCGTGAAAACTCGTAATTATTTTTGCGAAAAAATACCACCTCAGCCAGGAATCAAACCTGGATCTCCTGCTTAGGGAGGCATCTTATCCTTTCAACTACCGAGGCATGTGATGATATTTATCGCAATAACGTGTTTAGAACAACAAGTCAACAATACAATGACATACACACATATACATATATTACAATATACATATATATATATATATATGTATATTTTCTCGAATTCCCACGACCGGTACTCCAGAAAGATGATGGTCCTATTCTCTCGATGGATGCAGGTCGGACTGCAGCGGCGACACCCTCCAACGCCATTGGCAAATATACAAATAATCCTCCTGGAGCACGACAGGAGAGATTGCATCAAGCATGGCTCGAGCTCCCTTTTTTGTAATAATTTATATTTATGGTTAGTGAAGATATTTGTAACAAAGGATAATAATATATAGGAATCCATGGAACAATGGATGAAGGCATTGGCATGTGCCAGTTATGATTATATGAAACTTATGGTGACAGAATTACAACGTCAATTGGATGCTGTAGAGGAAGAAACAGCATCCACACCGATTCAACAGTCTCCTAAGGCACCACCAAGACAGCGGCATAATCCATTCAACAGACCAGATTCTCATCATCGTTCTCAGAGTGTCAGATCAGCACCTGCTAGAACAGAGAACATACCTAGAACTAGAATAACTTTTCGTGAACTTCATACAGCATATGGCAGGCGAATCTTGGCAGATCTGAATGCATGGAGGCATGCAAAGAAAAATGCAGAGGCACCCCTAATAACTTTATAACTTTGCATATGTATCATTTAATTATTGTTGATATTATGTATATAATCAACTAGAGTTACTGACTCAAAAAGGTCAGCTATTTGTTAAGGAGTGCAAGAAACTGATAGAAATATTTCTATTATAATCTATAATATATTGTATACGGTCTGTATGTGTGCATGGTGTGTAGTGTGCGCGCGCGTGTGTGAGAGAGAGAGAGAGAGAGCTCGGGTGTGCAAAAAATAATATAAAATAATTTATTTAGATAAAAGAGATTTATAAACGATACAATTCTTCACTTGTTATTTTATATTTCTGAATTTTTTTTATAATAATTTTTTAATTGGAACACACTACATTATTATATCTACATTACTACATAACTATGTTACACTGAGATTATGATAGATTATTATAATAGATAAGAGAGGTAATAAAAGGTAATGATAAAAATAAATATTAATAATTACAACAGAAGTATGAGTTACAAACTCATATATTTTTTTAGAAATTATATATGAGGTATTCCTTTGTCATTATCATGATATGGAAAAAATAAAAAAAAATGCAATGTTTAATCTTGAAAAAAAATGTCTACACGATGCGCGCGCAGTAACTTAAAATCCTCCTATTCATTCAAGGCCGCAGTCCGATTCACGCTCAAAGCACTATTGGCGTCATTCTACCTTATTTTACGTCTAACAATACGTCTGAACAATAAAGATAGAATGACATCAGAAACGAAAAAAAATAAGCGAAAAAATTCTCGCAAGACATATTAAAATGGAAGTATTTTCAATAAAGTAAAATCGATAGACATAACTTGTAAAATATACCGAAAACTCTCCTTTTGTTAATTAACTCTAGCTCACTATATTATTTTTAGTTACCTTCCCTGTCACCGGGGTTTGTGGAACTCCGTAACTTTGTCACACTATATCTCTGAACTGAAGGCATATTTTTTAGCTCACACATGTGAAATCGATACTTCAAAGTAAGACAAAGATAGATAATCAAAAATCAAATCTAAAATATTTTATTTTCAAGTAATTATAATGGTTTAAAGAAATTTCATTGCAAGAAGTTATAGCAATATGAAAAATCGCACGGATACATCGTACTCCGATATGGCAACCTATTATTAATAAATAACTATATATCTAAAAATGAATTATGTATAACCAAAAACGAAATGCGCTAAAAAAAATTCACAGCTATAACTGCCAATACAATAGAAATAAATGACTTAAACAAATGACAAACAGACTTAAACAAACAGACTTAAATAAATGACTTTTCTTCCTGAAACAAAAAGACAGTTTTTGGTATATTTTATATGTTTATTCTATTATAGATGTTGTTTTATTGAAAAATACTTTTATCTAAATATATTTTGTAAAAATTTTTATGTACGATGTGTTTTCTCATTTCTGATGTCATAAATGTCTGAAATAGTAATAGATTGATGAGTAAACAGAAACCTTAAAAATTATTTGTATGATTCAATATGATGAAAAACAAGTATCTTACTAAATAAACGTAACACATTTATCAATACCCCAACAAATAAATTATTACGGTGCACAAGTGGAGAGATACATTACTTAATTACTTAAATTTAAATACACTTTTTTTTCTCGCATCTCCGGGAAGATGTCTGGTACCTAATAAAAGACGAGCTTTGTCTTCCTCTTGCGGCGCGGATTCCTCGGGTGGTCCCCTTGGTTTTATTTGCAATTTTTGTTTAATAGCTTGGCTCAGTATTACACGTCTGGAGTCGCTCTTCATAGCCAAAAGCAAATCGAGCCATGTCCACGTGACGTTATGATACTCCAAAGTCGGTATGACAAGAGCAAAGTCACGCACATCTTCAAGATTCTTTTCTTTGTTTCCCTATAAGGATAACGTTGGATTTTAAAGAATAATTTAAGAATGAAAAAAAAAAAGAACATTTCATTAATTTCATTCAATTAATTCTTTTTCAGTACTAGTTATTACTACCTTATACGATACGCGAACAGGTACTTCTGGTATTTTAATATATATGAATAATTTATTTTTGTCCGCTCTTTCCTTCATTTTTTCTACATCGTCTCTTCTCTCGATGGGTACATAAAAAGATGAATCACGCTGTGGCGCCGGTGCTTCCTCTATGCCTTCCGGATCTCTCTCGGGGAAACAAAATTTAAGCATGGTATTGAAAAACTTTTTTGTCAAACCTGAAAAAAAAATGAAATGATCTAATGTGACAAATAATGTGACGAATAGAAAGGAAACTCTCTATCATATTCGATACAAATTGATATTCGTTTACCTATCGTAAGAGGTACTACGTTAATCTCAAAATGTTCCTTTACGGATATCCCAGCCACCGGTGCTTTTTCCCTGCAAAAAACACGAAGAGCTCTTTGTCGATCTACAGGCATGTTGCTCTGTAATTCCGTAGGTACAAGTACTTCCGTATAAATCTGATTTGGCAATAAATTCGTCATTCGGACATATCCGAGCTCCAACAAGTGTTCCACCGAATCATCGGTCTTGCTAGTTTTCGTATAAAGAAAATTGGTGAGAATAAGATCGGCGATACCCAGCTGACCGTCCGCGTCTGTCAGTCTCCATTGTGCATGCTTAAAGCAAATCTCGGCTACTCTAGCCACTGCGGCCGGTTTGTCCTTCAGCGTGGTCGATGCGGCTGCTGGCGCGGTAGTTTCTTTATAACAATTCAACATGACGTCCAATTCTTCCGCTTTGGCGCCAAGTTGTTCTTTACATTCGAATACGCTCGCCTCCAAGCGTTCCATCTCCGTGAGTAATTCCGGATTGGATTCGTCGGCCAGCGCTTTTTGCACCAAATACGTCTCTCGTTCCAAGCGTCTCAATTTCGCTACCAAACCGCGCACTGTGTTTTGTAATTGCTGTATCGGTCTCTTTTGATCCTCAATGGAATGCAACTGCAACTGGAATCTCATTCTTTGCAATCTTTCTGAAGCTTCCTTTCGCCTTGGTTCCACATACAGCAGCAAATTATTGACTATATCCAGGATCATCGCGTATTGCAACGAATTGGTACATACATCCAAATCGTGATGCATCAACGTAAACGCGTCGGCCGCGGTCAAGTCTTTTCTTTCCCATGGACTAACCTCTTCTCTAGGTGGAGGAGGTATTTGATCTACAGAGCCCACATCTAAAGTCTGACCATAACCGACATAAAAGAACTCGCACTTGCAACGAGACACTATGCGTTGCAATTGATGTTGAGGGCCGCCACCTCCTCCCACTGTCTGACTGACCACTCCGCCGACGCTTTGACCGGATCCTACCAGAGCCGGAACGTCCGGCAGGCCGGCTATAATAGTAGAATCTTTCTCCTAAAACATACAGCGTGGTAATATGAGTATATACAGTGTATACAGTGAGACAGAGCGTAAGGTTTACGTGATACTTTTCTTATTCTGACAAAGACATACTTGTATGTTATCCAATGTCAGCCACATAATATTGTCATCGATATTATCGTCAATGTTCGCGCTTACGGTAGCATAATATTGCATACATTCTAATGAGCCGACCCAAGTCGTTTTCGGAACGAGAGATCGCTCTTTCCAAACCGGATGATGAACTCTCTGCAATATTTCTGCTTTGGCTGCCGAGAGAATCACATAGCCGCGGGTTTCAATGCCTTTCAACAGCACTTGACTGTTTACCAAAGCGACTGAAAAGAAAATTTCATCTATCAAACACATATTCTGTCCTTCACACTTCATGTAAATTTAATATTATGTATTAGCATTTACTAGCAGCAAAATATACGCGACGTTACATACTTAGCCAGTTTTTATGTAAGACATCATCCTGATGGCAAGCTGCTAACCCACGTAATTGTTGTCCCCTAGTTTGCACCGACAAATCATCGCTGAAAGCCACGGGTTTATTGGCGGCCTCTGCTATTAGTCTTTGCAACATTCCTGCCGCCTCACCTTGCTGTGGTTTCACGGAGGACGATGGCGTTACGACCTGCGTAGGAGTGCTCTGTTGATCGACCACGGTCGATCTGGTAGCACGGTTCTTATGCGGATTGAGCGTCGAGCTGTTGTCCCTGTGAAAACCTTTGAGGGCCGCAGTCGACAAGTTCTTTTTCAGCTGCTGAGTTTTGATGAACGAGTCGAAGAGGGCAAAGGCAACGTCACGATTGGTCTTGGTCCAGGCGCCGCGTAGATCATGCACAACCAATCGATGGATCGGCGTGTCACCACTCACTCCGGCAACCATCGCTTCCCTGCCGTAACTGACGCGTGCCACGCTCAAGCAGTAACATTTTTCGACCGGTTGACGTAGAGACGCGCTTTCTACTTCATCCTCTTGCAGTGCGCTCTTGAGCCAGATCTCAGCGTCACTAAGTTCACAATTCATGTACACGATGGACCATTCCGCTCGTGGTCGATGTATCAGTCCATCATCGATTGGATGCAATGCAAGATTGTGCTCCGAGCTGCAGGCGACTCGACCGCCGGTCACTTCGAAGCCTCGTTGCATGGCGAATGACATCCAGTACGTGACGTGAAAACGATGAAAGGCTAAAGTCAACCGGACTTTTCTGTAGTGTCTACTGAGTTGTTTCTTCCTGGGTCGAATATTCTTAAATAATGGGCCTTTTCTTGTGGGCCTCGTCGCACCTGACAGAATTAATTTGAGATTCTCGAACCATCTCAATGTACTGCCATAGAGAAGCGCCGTTGGCGCACTAGCCAACGTAGGTGAACCGGTAGGTTTGGTCTCCAACGAAAGGCTGACGTTTAGATTTTGCGAGCGAAACGCCCTGAACGAGTCGTGTTCCTGATTGCTTGAGTATTCGGGCAATCGATCCGGAGCGCAAGGTATAGCGGCGTGATGATCGCGTGGATCGCCTAGGCATACCCACGCTAGTTTAATGCTCAATCTGACATTAGGCAAATGTAATAATCGGCAATCGTCGTATTTGCTAGCTGTACGCACGTAGACATCGAGATCACCCTTGATGATAATCTTTCCCTGCGTCCAGTCGAGTTCAAGTCCAGTCCATGTGAGTTCCATTTCTTCCGTGGTGTTGTACGGATCCAGAGAACCGTGCAATAGTACCGTCAGCTGTTTTACACAGAGCGTCAGTCTACCGTGAAGAGTCAGCCGCATTTTATCCCAGAATGGTAACGGCGGGCTTGGATCTCTCGATGGATGAAGAATCTTCTCGAAACTGAGATTGCACTGCGCTATCACCGGCTCCCAGCATGGACCGAACGCGTATCTGAATTTGTCAATATCCCAATTAAGATCGTGATAATATTTGAGAGATGTCATTCCTCTTTCTACCACTATGTCCTCCCATGGTGCACCGATCTCGATTCTAACGGTCCTTTTCGCCCTCGATGGTGCTAAAGCTTCCGCTCCAGCAAGCCTACCCCACACATTTAAATTCTCTACTAGGAGCAGCGGCTGCGGGAAATCGCGAAGTTGAAGTTTCCACTCGGCACATTTCAGGCTGATTCCGCGAACCCACAATGCGCTGAACTCCAGACCATCTTCTGGCCAAGGTGTTTCTGAATCCATCTCTCTCAATGCTTTCACTGCCTTTTCCATACCATTTATAGACGGATCGGTTAAAGCTAATATTTCCAGGTCTAACATAGTCCAGGCGAACAATCGAGTTCTCGCGGGACCTGCTCGTTGCATTTGCTTCCATCTCTGCACATAAATCTCCGCATTCTTTTTATTTAAACTAGCATATAATTCCTCGACTTTTCCTTGCGGTAGCAGTAAATGAGCGCGGCAAAGTTCCTGCACTTTGGCATCCAACATCGCTTGTCGTTTTAAACTCTCCTTGTACTCGTCCTCCAGCAATTCGTAATTGTCGCGTAAACGTACTTCAAATGGATCATCGCTCAATTCGAACGTCCATTCCTTGATTTTAATGATCAAATCGCAGGGCAAGGACTCCTCCTTGGGTATGCTCGAGGAATGAATCTCTTTCAGCCATTTTCTAATGCTTAGCAACTCATTTTGTATCGCATTTGTGAATTGATGCTTATACGGAAAACAAATTTTGATGGAATCGATATTGAGTGCCCAGCATTCGTTCCAATCCAATACGAAACCTTCGTTGCTTTGTCTTTCCGCTCGCATTTCCGCATTATCAGCTATTCTGATCAATTCAAAACCTTCGATCATAATTATATCAGCCATGTCCAGGGTAACTCGAACATAGGTAAATCTCCATTCGCCCTGCGACCAACGCAACTGATCGGACGTTAATATTAAGAAATGTTTAGTAGAAATATCTATAGAGACAGTGATTCCACCTGTAGCTAGTAAATCTATAATGCGTTTTTTCTTTTGCACTTCTGGAAAAATAAGGTAAATTTTTATTTATTTATTTATTTTTATTTTTAGTTATTTATTATTTTGTATCAAGATATTTTTCATGTTAAATAATTGTTTATTATATAATTAATTCATTAATAACATTAATTTAATATCATGACTTTTTATTACCTTCGATACGAGTCGCGCTCATTTCTTTCCTGACAATAGATCTGAAATCTTCAGACTCCACCCAAAATTGTAATAAGCGAAGATGTAAATTAGGACTCCATGCTAAATTGGTACCGTCAAGACTAACGTTCACGGCGTCAGAATTAATTGCGGCTTTGCATTTTCGTATCGCCAGAAATGGATGCGTCAAAGCTTGCGCGTGTTGACACATAATTGGCTCATTCTTGTTGAGAGTTATGGCGCTCATACCTTCGGCCACGCCTATGAATCGTTTTGCGTTTCGTTCCACGGTAGCTACGTCCAAACGCATCATTATAGATACTGAAACAAAAGTACATTGTGTCGTAAAAAATTTCTATACGAATGGTGTGACAACATCAAATTTAACTTACGCTCATTTTCCGCGATGAAGAATAGATTGCAGTTCGTTACTTTAAGATTCAATTGAATAGAATTGCGTAATATCATATCTCTCTTTTTAACCGTTGGCTGTTGATACTTTTTGTAATACCTATAATTATTTTTGATATAATTTATTTTTTTCTTATTATTATTGTTAACTTAAATAATTCTTGTATAAAATCTGATTTCTTATTATTACTTGTAAGCTTGTTCGAGAAATTTCGCAAGTTCTAAACTCCATTCTGTTACAAGAGCATCAACCGCAATTCCTATGGCATTACTACGGGTTGTCGCTAACAATACTCCTACAGAAAGAGGACTGCCCCATTGATGAGAAGTTTCGGAGATATTGCTATTGACGCCATTTAATGCACAATATAGAGATTCGACGACCAATTCTGTATTTAGATTTTCAGTTTTATCTATTACAAAAAGATCGCGAAGAAATTAACGACAATCAGCTTATGATTTCAATAAGAGAAGAAAAGAATACAGCGCGTCTACCTGTAGACGAATTCAAGGCAAATTTCATATGTGCGACACCGCATGATGCTTCTTGCACATCTGGTAATTTTATGTTTAACGAAGAATCATACAACTCGGTATTTAATGTTATTTCAAAATGTGGTAATCTATTTTTCAGCGATATGTTGCTAACAGGTTTTGAAATATCATTTTCATTATTATAAAGCAACGATTCCCAGTCCCTGTGATCGTATATTATCGAAAGATTATTTAGTTGCACATCAATGCATAAAATATTTTCCTCCATCTGTACAAAATTGATCAACATGAACAAATAAGAAAACTTTCTCTTGTTCATTTACATCCACTAGTGTGCTCTTAATACTTACTTTTGTATCAATTGACAGAGAATGTAGAGTTAAAATAGGAAGCTTTCCGCGTATGCACAAACCATCTAGGCTCACAGTAAAATTCAACTGCGTCCTATTAGCTTGAAATTTTGCATGAATTTGAAGACTTTTTAAGGTACCCTCCAAACCCACCATGTTGCTATCCTCTCTACCAGCTATTATTAATGAATTACCGATCTTCAATGTAAAATCCTGTAAGTATTGTTTGATCATTTGTGTAAAGAAATAAAAATAGCAATATTTGTTATCATTGGTTCTCTCTATTTTTATTAATTATTACAATTAGGAGACTTACCTTTGGTAAAATAGGCGCTATTCTAGTCATGAGATTATTGGAGGAGTTACTATGTACATTACTGCATGTATAAGTTGTAGTATTTAGGGAACTTCTATCTCTCAAAAACCGAATAAGACCTGCACCACCGGATCCTTCAGTTTGCGTTATTCCAATACATAATGTCTATAAATCAGATCCCACTTGATTCCTTTTGAAAACGGTCGATAATCAGATTTATTTATTAAATATCTATTTAGTATCTCTTTAGGCTTATAACAGATTTTAACAGACATATAATTTTAATAACAAAAGATCATATTTTTTTCCTTTATGAATTTAAGTATTGTCGCAACAAATTTTTGGTGCTATATACCTCAACCGAAAGTTCTCCTTGAGCTTTGAACGTAGCTTCTACTGTTCCAGCAAATGTTATTTGAGAGAGACATGCATCCGAAGC
>NW_028297107.1:6827086-6841982 GCF_055798465.1 Pogonomyrmex barbatus
CTTTAACGATATAAATGATCAGCATGAATATTACTAGCAATTTCGGATTCCCACTTGTCTCCATTATTTAAAAGCTTCTCCTTGTTATACAGCATTTCTTCATGAGTTTCAGTTGAAAATTCAAAGTTTGGACCCTGGAAATTTGTTTTCACTTATTGATTCAACAACATTCGACCTTACTATTTTTTTCCGTTATTTATGAACAAGTACCTCAACGATAGCATCTACTGGACAAGCTTCTTGGCAAAAACCACAATAGATACATTTAGACATATCAATATCGTATCTCGTAGTCCGTCGAGATCCATCTGCTCTTTCTTCTGCTTCAATTGTAATAGCTTGTGCAGGACAAATCGCTTCGCATAATTTACAAGCAATACATCTTTCTTCTCCAGAAGGATACCTTCTTAATGCATGTTCTCCTCTAAATCTAGGACTTAATGGTCCTTTTTCAAAAGGATAATTTATTGTCGCTGGTTCTCTAAACACTTGAGACAAGGTAATTCCCAATCCACGAACAAGTTCAAGAAAAAATATATGTGTGCTTGCAGCTTCCATAATATCTGACCAATTTTTGTCTTTCTCTTCATTTACATAGTAATATTTACTTCGATTCAAGTAGATGTTCATTCCATTTGGAACAATCTTAATAAATCTTGGAGCTAAAACATTTATAATTTTTAAAATTATTATTCTAATTCATTATATTTGCAAGAAAGTTTTCTTTATTATAAATTCAAGTTTTATAAATTAGCAAAATAAGGATATATATATGAAATATCAAATAACTAGATATATAGATTACAACTGATGCAAAACTGTTCCCTTTTTATTGCTACTTTTATCCTATTCATTTCTTTGTTATTTCACATATATCCTCTTATACTGGTAATTTATAAAAATTTTATATATATATATATATATATATATATATATATATATAAAGTAATAAAGAGTTTATGATTCTTGTTTTATTAATTTTAGAGTTTGGATATTGTTACATGTGATATATATATATATATATATATATATATATATATATATATATATATATAAAAACTCTAAAATTAATAAAACAAGAATCATAAACTCTTTATACGAGAATCAACTAATGTAACACTTAAGTGTGTTGTGTCTCTAACAGGGATACGAAAACAAGAAAAATATTAATCAAAATCAGATCATAGAAATCATATGTGATCATCATACCAATTTTTCTAGTTTGCGCTATTATTTGCAAAGGTCCCATCATTACTGTCTCTCAATTTCTTGAAGATTGACGGAATTGACGAGCGTGAACAAGCTCTCTTTAAGAATATTTCTTAACAAACATTTAGCGGACATTAATAAAATCGGCCGATACACAAATTACTTACGTACATTAAGAGACATACTACCTATTAACGCGGTTCCAATGATGCCATGATGTAACGTTACAGTGTCGCATACTATAGGCCGGAACACACTTCTGCATAAGTGTCGGTCCACAATAAGTATTTAATCTTTAAGTCGTAAGAAATTGACCAATCATAGTCGATTATTCTTTTCATATTAGATTATAATTGGTCAATTTCTTACGTCTTAAAGCTTAAGTCACCTATTGTGGACCGACACTAACGCATAAGTTTGGATGCAGACACTAGCGCTTTGACACAGATGCTGATTGGTGAAAAATGAGTAGTGGGATAAAACGGCGAATAAATCTTTACTATTTATCTCCATTATCCGTTTTTCATTAATCAGCGCTCGGTGTCAAAACGCCAGTCTGCATGAGGATCCAGGCTAAGGCTGCATTCTGATATTCACTACCAGTACTGAAAATCTATCTAATATAAGTCACCTGAATATATATTTTCAGTACTGATAGTGAATATTAGAACGCAGCCTAAGTTAGGCTGATAGCAGAGAACGAGATGTAAGCGTTTACGCTCTCTGCTCTCAGCCTTAAATCAGAGAGCAGCCTGAGAACGGACATGCCCGCGATTTAGCTGTAATCTTATTTTGAAGCGCCTCTATGTCCAAAAACGTGAATATTAAACTACGTAGATGGCGTCCGATTGCCCACATTGCCGATTGGCCAATTTAAAATAAAATTATTTGATTGGTCGATTCAGTAGAAAATCTCCAGGCATCGTCGCTGTAAGTGGCTATGTCCAATTGCAACGTGGTCAAACGGGATGCTCTCAACTACGTAGTCAATATCCATGATCCTGTAATATCCACGATTGCATGGTTCTCATTCGTGGTGCTGTCCACGATTTTGTGGTTTTGTTCCGTGCTATATGCAGGAGTAACAGTTAATTCGATAAGAGGCACGATTAATCTCTATCCGTCCTTGGCTGAGTTCAGGGAGTGCGCTATTAGAACTGCATCAATCTATCTTCAATTTACATATAATGAGCAATAACGATGAAATGATGTGACGGTGCTAATAGTGCGCTCCCCGAACGCAGCCTTGTCTCACAAATGTGAATATTATCTACAATATCATAGACATTAGCTACATAGTTTAATATCCATGTTTTTTATGAACATAAAGACGCTTCAAAATAAGGTTATAATTAAATCGCGGGCATGTCTGCTTTTAGGCTGGTGTCCTATGGCGGAAATCCACAGCGGAGTGGAACGCGCAAACCAATCACAGCGAAAGAATCAAAAGAAAACTCGTACATTCTGTTTGATTTCTGTTCTTTTGCTGTAATTGGTTCGCGCGTTTCGCTCCGCTGTGGATTTCGCGTCATGGGACACCAGCCTTAGGCTTCTCTCTAGTTAGACAACGTTAAATTTGAATTAAATTTGAGATGAGAACTGCCAACTGCAAAAATAAAAACTTCATCATTTCTAACAAAAAACAAATTGTATTTATATTTCAAAGCATATATTTATATAATACTTATTTTATTATAATTCACATTCTACACACTTTTTCTTTGTCATGAATAGGTTAGGAAATGTTGAGGAATTTTTGAGAAATGATCGCCTGTACATGACAAGTAATTCCGTTTTAAATTAATGTCATGAATATAAAGCAGAATAAGATTTTGTTAAAACATCGTAATAATTTCTCGAATATTTGATTACGATTAATCTATTTTTGTTTTTTTAAAAACGTTCTTGTATACTTTATTTTGTCTTGTCAATCAATTTATAATATTCCTTTCCTTGCATTATAATATTATTAAGAAATTCAGCTTATTATTTAGTTGTATCCTACTAATAATTTGAATAATAGAAGAGCTCTGTTGCCTTCAGGAAGTACGAAACCAAGACGATTTTGGATTTCTTGCTATCGGTAATTCTGTTGGCCAATTAACCGGCCGATAGCATTAACCGGAGTTGGTGAGACCGGTCCAAGGGGATGACACCCGTTTGACCATGTCCCGATTGATTACTAGCCATTCACAGCGCTTGAACAGTGGAAAAATTCTAGGTGCCTATTCCTGTGAGTGGCTAATCGGAGTGGTAAATCGGGATGTGGTCAAACGTGATCAATCAGTCCGAGATTTCCTTTTTAGCATTATGGACACGAGTGGGCCTGATTGCCTACATTGTCGATTGGCCAATTTTAAATAAAATTATTTGATTGGTTCCAGTGGAAGATCTCCAGGCAGTGGTCGCTGTGTCCAATTGCAAGTAGCTGTGTCTAATTGCAACGTAGTCAAACACAGGACACTCCCGTGGACACGAGACTTAAAAGTTATGACCCAAGAAGTGGATAGATGGCGCACATAAACTAATCATTCTTACACTATATCTCAAACATGAGACTCAATAAGATCAAGTAAGAAGTGACAGTTACTGATTTTTGGAGAAGAATAATCGCTGAAGAATCATTTGCAAAATTTTAACAGCAATCTATGCTGGTATAAATCTCATACCGAAAAACAGCTGTTGATTCATTTAATAATCTCTCGAACTTGAATAGTGTGTAGCATTTCGAGGAATTTTGCGGAATGTCAAATCGCGAATAACATTCTAGCCTTTATTTATGTGTGCTTTATGTTGAAGTGGATAGTTTTAATCGCAGTAATATCTGATGCTTTTAAAAGGTAGCTTTTTATTATACGAAGAAAAATTTCGTATTTTCAACATAAAATGAGTCAACCTTTCCAATTATTCCTTGAAATGATTGTATCGGAACGTCGTGCGACATTTAATATTAACGTAAAAACAATTAGTTAAATATTAATAAAATTAAACCTCATAATACGTGATAATGAAATTATAATCTTAAGAAAATGGACGTATCTAGCAAATAAATACAAAGAATCGTACATGCTAGCGTTGGTTATATATATGATACCAGAGAACAAAGGTATTATTCTTTTACTCAATCTTATCTACACACGCTTATTATGTTACTCTAGAAAAATCAGTTCCAAATCAAATAAAAATGAAAATTTGTCAAAAAAGTAATGTGTCTGGAGAACTATACATATATTATAATTTTGAATATTTCTCATCAACTATTTATTATTAGACAATTACATAGCATATATATAATTACAAAATTTACAAAGAGTTTAAAGATTGATATTTGATAATTTCCAATTTATATTGATCTTAAACTACTTAATAACAACATATATGTGTATATACACACATACACACACACACACACATACACATATATATACATTGTTTGATTGAATTACATGGATGATTATTAAGTTTATTATTTCTTCCAATATATATATATATATATATATATATATATATATATATATATATATATATATAGAATATATGAAATAACAAGATTACATGTTTATTTATTAGGTATATTAGGATATTAATAATCAACTTTAATCTTGTGTGGATTACAAAGTTTCCAATGATGTTTTCGTCAGGCCTTAACTGTAATCTCTCCTTCCCCAGTTGTTTGGGTTATCCACAAGATAGTGAGGAATTGATTCCAAAAATGGCGCGTGAGCCAATCATTCTTAATGTTTATGACATGGTAAGTTATAATTTATATATAATAGGGATATATAATAGGTAAAACGAATAATATTGTGAATCATATTTATTCTATATTTACTCTATTGACAATTTTTGTAATTTTAATTTCGATCTAATGTTAACCTATTCATAAATAATATACAACTGGAAGTTATTATTTTTAATTTAATTGTGTTTAATGCAATTGACTATTAAATGATGTTATATTGTAGTATTGGATAAATGAATATACCACACCTATTGGTCTCGGTGTGTTTCACTCTGGGGTGGAAATATATGGAACAGGTATATATTAGTTTATTGAATATATATTATACACTCAGAAAATTGTGTGTGTGTGTGTGTGTGTGTGTGTGTGTGTGTGAGATATGTATATATATGTATGTATGTACTGCTACAGAGTATGCTTATGGTGGTCATGCTCAGCCAAGAAGTGGCATTTTTGAAATCACGCCAAGAGTAGCTGAAGAATTAGGCGAACAGTTTAGATATAGGTAAAGTTTGCATATTTCTTTTTTGTACACATGTGCGCGTGCGTGTGTGTATGTGTGTGTGTGTGTGTGTGTGTGTGTGTGTGTGTATATATATATATATATATATATATATATATATACTAGATGTATGTTGTCTATTAAGTGTTATACAGATGATTAGTATAATTCTCTTATCTTAGGCAATCTGTTCATATTGGATATACAGATTTCACAGAAGAAGATGTTTCAAGAATTATTACAGAGTTGGGCAAAGATTTCCGAGGCGATCGTTATCATTTGATGAACAAAAATTGTAATCATTTCAGCAGTCAGTTTACATTGGTATGTTGGTTTTCTTAAGCACGATACTGATAAGTAAATAACAAATAATAAAAGCAATATATTTCAGATTCTGTGTGGACAGGAAATACCTGGTTGGGTAAATCGTTTGGCATATTTCAGTTCATGTGTACCGTTTCTTCAACGTTGTTTGCCAAAGGAATGGCTAACACCTGATGCTTTACAACATTCTCTAAGTCAAATTAGTCATCATGAAAGTACGCCACCATCGGATACCTCGTTGTAACATTTGGCTAATGCTATTGAAATACACGGTCTAAAATGCCGTAGAAGTTATACATTTTAGATAATTAAACATTATAAAAAGAAATATTAATTAGGACTGACTATTGTCAAGATTTGAAAACCTGAGAAACTGAACCGTCAAGACAAGGTACAAATTTGCTATTGTACACTTGAATGCGACTGCTGACAATTAGTACCGAAAAAAATTGCCTTTGCTGCAACGTGTTGTTTCCTAAGACGGCAATTCATAATGTCGTATGTGTTCTTTGTTGAATAATACAGTCAAGATAGGATAGTTACATAAAAAATAGATAATTCTGTATAAATTTAAGCCATATAATGAGCAAAGAACTTGTTTATCGATCAGAAAAAAACTTTATATTAGCAAAATATACATTGAAATTCATTTGTTTTTTTATAAAGACTTTTATTTTTTATGCTTGCAAAACGTATGTTTTAAAGTATAATACATGCCTGTCAGAAATAAATATATGTTATATGTAAGGCATATTATGCAAATGTTTTTTATATTCAATGATATAATTGCTTTCTAGAATTAATTTAAACAATATATACACACATGCGCACACATTTATACAAATACGTAAATAATTAACTTCCACATTCTTATATTTCCTTTAACTTTTAATCAACTGAATATTAATATATAAATTTAATTTCTATCTCTTACACTTCATTATTTGATTCATCATTAGATAGATTGTATGTGCTCGTATCATTTTTATTCTATATGTGTGCATCAAAGCACGAGAATGATGGAGATTGAAAAATAAGTTAAGAATAGAGAAATTGCTCTTTCTAGATAGTTTAAGCATATAGAAACTCGAATATAGTTAACTTATAAAATATATATTATATATTGAACAAATGTCTTTAATGAAATTTAAAATAGTGCATATTTTTTACCGAGTGAGCGAAAATTCTTATTTTAATTTATAAAATATCTTGGAATAAACGAGTTAAATATAATGACAATATAAATGAAAAAGTTTCTTTATTGATTTGTAACAGGGTTTTCATCGACGAAGAAATACATGCTCGAAATTGTTTTTCAACAAAATTCATTTAGTATCAAAATTTAAATTAACTCATTTATTCTAGATTTTTTATAGGACAAGATATCTAAATAAGTATATCTAAATCTCAATAATCTAAAATTTTATAATAAATTTAAGATTTCTGATTTTTTATTCTAGTTATACATATTAAATTATGATAAGAAATTATATAAATCCTTTCTCGTGTTACACTTTAAAACAAGTCACGATTGAACTTTTCTTTATAATTTAATCGGATTGTATCCGGGTGATCACACAAAAACTTTAATATTTTTTGGAACAAACAACATGACAATGTTGATAATCTTTCAGATATCTTGCCTTATATAATAGAAAAGTCATTTCTTTCTATAAAGAATTAATTTTATATAATTTACTTATTATTTGATCATAGTCATATAATTAATTTGGATTGGTATAGTTAGAAAGAAAAAAAGTGACGTTAACTTTTTTTTTTGTAATTCGCAGTACCCGTAATGTAAACATATATTTGTAATAATTAAGCATAAATATTTGTAATAATGCATTTAATATATAAAGATGTCGGAATCAATCGAGATTACATCAATGCATTATTTGTATGAACGTTCTTTTTACTACTTTAAGTAATTTCAAAACGTGAAGATCTCAAGATTATATCTGCATTCTATTGTCGAATTTACCTAATAACATTAAAGCAATTGACTTGTGATTAAAAAATGAGTATATACATCTCTAAATATATACATTCAATATATCGTTCAATTTTTTATATATAATTTTTTAAATTAATTTTCAAAATATATCGATACTAAATGTACTGTTCTAATTTTAGTCTTTTATCATAAACATAACTCAACATAATTCTTTTAATACTTTTATTAAATGATGAATTTTATATACTGTACTTTGCATCCGCATAATTCTTGATCGTGTGAAAACGTATGTGCGTCCGCGCATAACCATCTATGCAAAAATAAGTATGCAAAAGCTTGGAAAAGATAAACACATTTATTTCTTCAAAAATAATATCACTGGCAAACAGAATAAAAAAGCGGAACGTAATGCGTCAAAAACTCTGTGATCCGACTTCTCGGGTCTCAATTAAACAGATGTCAGCTTGTCATATATATATATATACATACATACATATATACATACGTACGTACATACATACATACGTACATACATACGTACATACGTACATACGTACATACATACATACATACATACATACATACATACATACATCTATACCACGCGCGCGCGCGCACGCACACACACCATACATACATATATGTATGAATGTATGTATGATTTAATAAATTTTTGCGCAATTCATTTGCCAATGTTCAAGTTAGATTTCTCTGACGAGAGGATTTTCTATTCATTGAGTAGATTCATTTGGTATATTTTGTTTAGCATTAAATTTTTGTATCAATTTTAATATGTGATCATATAAAAGAGTTTTTGCATCAATTGCCCAAAGGAAATCTACATGATTAAAGAATTTATATGGTACTTTCTCAGTTAGCAGAACATTTGGCAATCGTTTACTAAGTTCCAAGGTATTCTGAAAATAAAAAATATAAAGAAAGAACATTATTACTAATGAAATGATTTAATTGTATGAAAATAGGTCATCTCCAATCAATGTGAATACACTGTTTTTCTTTTCATTTTGAATAGTACTCAATTAGATTGTGTGTTTCAACAATTATATAATCATTGTTTTGTTATAATTGTGTTAATTGTGTTTTATTTTTTATTTCTATCAGGCAATCAAAAATTAAAAGAATCGTTATTACCTCTTCTGTAGTAACCATATCATTAGCAGCATAAAATAAAATTATCGGAGTTGTAATCTTTTTGAGATCGTAACTTGGAGGTGTTTTTTGTTTATATCGTTTATAATTTTCAGTTATTCCATAATCATAGTTTCGAAAATCATCTATAATTGTGATATCAATTGTATACCTATATAAATATGATCTATATATCCAAAATTTAGAAGTACATTTGAAGAAAAAATATCAAAGATATTAAATAATATACATACACATATAATTATACATTTATACAATATACATTTATACATACACATATAATTGTGAAATAATTTGCAGAAAAATGTTAATTGAAATTTCTCAATAATATTTTACCCTTTAACAATGGAAATATTTTACTGGAACAATTAAAATGTTGTTTTATATGAAAGGAAATACTCACTCACAAGACTATTTTGATAATAATGATCTAAGGTATGTAGAGAAGTACCAGCTGGACAATGAGCAATTAACTTTGGTAAGAGTGTCTACAATAAAAATAATTTATACAGATAATAAAGTCGGAATATTTAATTAAAAAAAGAAAATAAATAACATCGTTATAGTTGATGTATATAATTGTGAAGAATGAACAAATCCATTAATATAAAAGCCATTTACAAACGTTATTGTATTATTTATGATATTATGTCCTCTTATATAATAATAATCTTATATAACTTGCAGTATTAAGTTGCGCTGGATCAGAACCGACGAGTAGAAATAGTATAGTAATGCAAATAGACTGAGTCATTGCATTATCATTACATAACATTCTTGCTGTCATAACAGTGATTAAAGATTGTGGAAAAACATCATATATTTCACGCTTTTCTAAAATTTCCTGGAACATATTAAATAAACATCAAAGTATTAACTTACAATATTTTCAACACATTACGCATAAAACTAATGACTTTAATCTTTGACTATATCTTAAAAATGATTGCAATGAAATGTAGATTTTGGTATTTACCTTTATTACTGGAGCAAGATAAATCAATTCGTTAATTGTAGGAATTTTCTTAATATTAAAAGCAACTGGAGCCAGACAAATAGCCATTTTTATTTTTGCATTGTATTCCGGTTTCATTGACAAAAGAGTGAATAATGAAGTAGTTCCCATGGAATGACCGATATAATATAAATCGTTTTGTTTTGTATAATTAAAGATGTAATCGAACATCGCCGGCAAATCTCTTGTTCCTATCTCATGAAAACTAAAAATCAAAAATATAATATATTTTAAAAAATTTATTTGCTCTTTTTTTTCTTTTGGCCGTAACATCTACCTGTATTGCCAAAATTTGGGTTCATATGTCGTCATATTCATATGTGATCTACAATATGTGTTTCCTCTCATATTTCCAATCCATACATCATATCCTTGATCCACCAGTAAAAATGCTACAATGTAAGATGATGATAATACAAATAAGTACATGTATAATCTAAACCGATATGTTAGAGATTCGCGGCATATACGGCTGGGCAAGATCTTAAGTGCCTATTTTTTTAAATTTAATTAAACTCAATAAATTCTAAACTTTCTAAACTTTTATTCACAATTACGAGCTGTTTACTTACGATCCATAAACGTAATATTTGAATGATGTATCTAATCTCTCCAATATCCTAATAATAATTAGAAACTTGTATAAAACTTACATTATTGAGGAGATCATAGTCGTCCGACTTTTTCGGTAGATAAACGGCCCGTGTGAGCAAAAGTTTAGAACGATTTATTTAATTAAATTAAAAAGCAAATAGGTGTTCGAAGAATTTTAACCGACTATATATGCATCTCTATTATCTGTAATAATAATATCCTGATATGAACGCACAACATACATGATATGCTAAAATTCATGAAACATAGCATTATTTTTTCCCAAACTTAGAACCAATTTTTTTAATATTCCTCGTTATACTTTTTCTAGAACTAGAATATTTGATGTTTTACTCATTAAATTTAAAATTCTTTTTAATTCCATTTTAAATTGAAAAGTAACTAATATTCCATTATTTACAAGTACCTTAATGAAAAAGTTTTTTATTTTCAATAGTTTACATCAACATAATATTTCGTTAAAGTATTAATAACATTTTAGAAGAATTGAAAATAAAATCCTTTTTATAAAAACAAAAACGATATAGTAGAGTTTTACATTGTGCACTCGTATATTATGTTAGAATTATATTGTATGTGTTACATGTGTGTACAATAAATACATACCAAGATCTTTACCAGGACCTTGTAGTACCCAACTATCAGATGAACCCAGAATACCATGTTGTATGAATACAATTTCCTTTTTCTTCTTGTTATTCAATAATGACCTTCCAGGCATTCTGTGTATTTTCAAATTATAACCATCCTCTGTTGTGACATTATGTTCTTCAGCGGGATAATCATATTGTTCTACTAAACCAATCTATATGAAGGAATAACATATATAACGATAGAATATCATCATTTTATTTCTATGATTTCGATTTAAATATTTGTTGAAAAAATATTTAAACAACATTCGCAAAAAAACTTAATATTTATAACAATGATAATTTAAGGTGTCATCCAACACCCGGAAATAGATTAAAATAAATTGAAAATTTCAATCCATTTTAATTCATTTTGGATTGAAAGAATAAAACATTTTGTTTCAATCCCGTTTCATAGATTAAAATGGATTCAAAGAATTCTTAAATTTTAATTGAATTGAAATGGATTAAAAAAATCAAGAATTTAGAATTCAATGACCACATGAATCCATTTCTATCCATTTCAATCCATTTGCTGGGCAAATTATTCAGCTTAATTTACATTTATCTTGTAATTAGTAAAAATAAATTTAAGTTAATATAAAATTTAGACCAATTTAATTACAAATAATTTCTTACTTACAAAATCCAATACTCTTATGTCAGTCATTCCTTCAATTTGATTAATTTTTCTTACTCTTATTAAACCAGGGTCTTTAGGGAAGACTAAATTTAAAATATTTTCTTCGAGAAACATGTCTTGTAAGAATTGCGATTTTCCTTCTGAAAATGTCATAATAATTATAAATGCAACAGACAGACTAGATTTCATATCTAATATTGCCATATCAACTTATTTGTAATTCTAAAGTGTCAATAGATCGTGAGAAAAACTTTGAGCAATTATTGGCAATGTTGCTTCAATACTTTTTATGAGACAACTCATTTGCGTATCCTGTGCAGTCTGCAATGAAAAACATGGAATGAAAAACATGTGATGAGTACTGAGAGATCAATAATTCCCATACAAATATAGTTTATTATTCGAAAAAAATTTCAATTTCTTAAAAACCAATTCTACATGTCTTTGATAAAATTAATATGGAAATAATAAAATAGTTAATACTAAAATCCAACAATTATGAATGTGAAAAAAAAATATATATATATTAGCACGTTTAAATTTGTTACTTTAGATTCTTGAATTAATGATGTCAAATTCTATATAAGTATAATTTTTAACGGAGTCAGATATAACATATATAAAATGTAGGAAGAGATAGGCAGGAGAGAGAGAGAGAGAGAGAGAGAGAGAGAGAGAGAAATTGGAATAAAAAGTTTGGATAAAAATTAATTGGATAAAAATGATTCATGTGATATTAAGAGACAGTTTTCATAACTTTTTATTACATAAATGTATAAAAAATATATTTTATATTTCCAATATATTTTTATACAAGATATTAAAAAAATCTCATGTTCATTTTAGGATAATTTTACCGTGAAATTTTTTTGTATATTTTATCTCTAAATATATTTTTAAATATTTTGTACTAAAAAAATTTGAATTTATTTTTGTTTTGTTTTAATTTAGTTTTGTTTTTTTGTACTTTTTCAATAAAATTTTGACGATTCCACAAATTTTATATTAATAATAGTTTTTATGTTTCAAAAGGCGTTTTAAAATAATATTAAATAAATAAATTTTATGAAACAAAAGGTTCACTTTACTTTCTTCTCTCGCTTAAAGAAAATATAATTCTTTAATAAAAAGTTGATACAAATTCTATATTCGTAACAATATTTCTTATTTACAAACTTCAAGTTTATATTAAAATATTTTTTCTATATGTGATACACTTATCAAAATATGTCATATGTTTGTTATAAGAAAATTGAAGAAAATTAAAGAAAATTAAAGAAAATCTTTAGTTGCATATAACAAATGATCCTTAAGTATTACAACAACAATTTACATGCCTATCGTACACAGCTCACGTGTATTCCACAAAGAAAACGCGTCTAACATCAGAGTTGATTTAAAACTATGACTAATTGCGTTTCTCGAAATATATATCTCAGTAATGTGCAGTGACGAAACTTAAACTTTTCGCCCTTCTATAAAATTATATTTATCTTTTATTTCAAATACAATTTTTTAAAAGCTTTTTGAAAAAAAGCCTTTTTTTTCAAATTCCCTATCTTTTTGATAAAATTAAATAAATCTTTGATAATGCTGCACCAAAAATGTAACGTATTAATAAAATAACAAAAATTATAATAAAAAAGATATTGTAAAAATAGATTCTTTTAAGTTAAGAAATTTAAAGATTTTTTTATTCTTCCCATAAATTTTTGCTTATTGCAACATTAAATACTACAACTTCTAATTCCGTTACTGTATTAACTAGTAATATTATGGAAAGGTGATAATGACTTTGATCATCAAGGACATTAAATGACGTATTTCCGATAGTTCAATCACAATCGACTTTAAATAAATTAATAACACAATATAATAATTGGAACTTGAACCCATCACTGTCTGATTGAGAATGATTGATATCTTCATTGTTATTGAGATTACAAGCGTAAAACAAAAATTAACGATGTTACCCATTACATATGGTTGGTTTTATCATTTCAAAACTTTATATTCTTATATCTATAAGTTGTTAGAACTTCTGTATTTTTTCAAATTTTTAATTCAAAAACCTTAAAAATTACCTAATTTTTATTTGTTTATTTTATAAATATTACATATCTATAATTCAGTCAAATGATAAATTATTAAAACACAAACGTATGCATTTGTTGATGTGTATAATATCGCATATAAACCTAAGCATTATATACATATATAATAAAATATATACTTGTATATATGTATATGAACATATTTTGTGTGTGTGTGTGTGTGTGTGTGTGTGTGTGTGTGTGTGTGTGTGTGCGTGCGTATACATTAAATGTGTGCGTAAATGTATACATATATGCATGCGTGTGTGTTTTAATTTGACGTTGCATTAATCGAAAATACAAATTGTTTTAAAGAACACCATTATATAATATTTATATTGTTAATTCGCATACTTGTCACAACACTAGATGATTTAGATGAACATCAACCAAGTAGTTCAAAGTCTTCGTCAGATGTGTCGTATTGACGTTCAATATGCTCAAAGTCCACAACTGCTCAAAAAAAATTATGTTATAATAAGTATAATATAATGTTTATATAATGAAATTTCTCTCTATTTTAAAATGTACTGGTTATATCTCATAAAAAAGTTCTAAAATAAAATATTTCTTCCTAAAACTATTTTATTTCAAATACTTGTACACAATTAAAATATGTTTTTTGAAATATATTAAAATGATATATTTCATATACATTTATTCTACAAAATATATTTTATTTATATTTTTATCTTTTTCAAAAGATATAAAAATATGTTGTGATAATAATTAAATACTTACAACTGGAAGCTGCTATCGCTTCCGAAACAGTATCATCTGCTGGTGACCAGTGTGCTAAACGTTCCGTGCATAGCTCAAACAACGGTTGTTTTTTCAGGCAAAATTAATTCCTCTTGCATAGATTTACACAAAGACTTAAATTCCTTTTCTGTAGCACAAAAAGAAGCACTGAAATTTAATAGAGCATTTATTAATGTATTAATAATATATAATCTTCATCATATTAAGTGTAATATAATTTGCATATGCATTT